>NW_006433963.1:392814-394174 GCF_000325575.1 Pteropus alecto
CTCCGATCGCCACTGTTATTCGATATAATATTGGAGGTCCTAGCAAGTGCTATCAGACAAGAGAAAGATACAAAAGGCATCTAACGAGGAAACAAAGAAGTCAAACTGTCATTATTTGCAGATGACATGATTCTCTGTATAGAATAACCCAAAGACTACACAAGAACACTACTGAAAACAATAAGCAAATACAGTAAAGTTTCTGGATACAAAATCAACGTTCAAAAATCCATAGCGTTCCTGTACTCTAATAATGAAATGTCAGAAAAAAAGTGGAAATATAATTCCATTTGCAATTGCAAGAAAAGAATAAAATATCTAGGAATAAATATAACAAAACATGTTATATAATGAAAACTATAAGACCTTATTAAAAGAAATTGAAGAAGATACAGAGAAATGAAAAGATAATTTGTGTTCTTGGTTTGGAATAATCAACGTAGTTAAAATGACCATATTACCGAAATCATTATACAGATTTAATGCAATCCCATCAAAATCCTACCAGCATTTTTTAAAGAAATAGAACAAAAAATCATCAGGTTTATATGGAAGCACAAAAGACCCCGAATTGCCAAAGCCATCCTGGCAAAAAAGAACAAGTCTGTAGACATCACTCTGCCAGACTTCAAATTATACTACAAAGTGACAGTAATCAAAACGGCATGATATTGGCAGAAAAGAAGACACACAAACCAGTGGAAGAGAATCGAGAGTCCAGAAGTAAACCCATATTTATATGGGCAAATAATTTACAGTGGACAAAGAAGCCAAAAACATACAATCAATGATGCTGGAAAACTGGAAAGCCATCTGCAAAAGAATAAAACTAGACTATTGTCTATCTCCACACACCAAAATTAACTCAAAATGGATTAAGGACCTGAATATAAGACCTGAAACAATAAAATGCATGGAAGAAAACAAGGATGTTGGACTTAAAGAGAATTTTATGAATTTGACCTCGAAGGCAAGGAAAGTAAAAGCTAAAATAAATGAATGGGACTACTTCAAACTTAAAAGGTTCTGCATAGTATAAGAAACCGTCAACAAAGTAAAGAGACAACTATCCAAATGGGAAAATATATTTGCAAGCAATGCCTCTAATAAGAATCTAATATCCAAAATACACAAAGAACTCATACAACTCAATAACAACAAACAAACCAAATAATCCAATCAAAAAATATTCAGAGTACCAGAACACACTTCTCCCTAGAGGACATATAAAAGGCCAACAAATATATGAAAAGATGCTCAATGTCACTAGTTATTAGGGAAATGAAAATCAAAGCCACAAAGAGATATCCCAAACTGTTTAGAAGTGCTGTAATCAACAGGACAAGTAATAACAAATGTT
>NW_006433963.1:394328-406307 GCF_000325575.1 Pteropus alecto
TTGAAAACTCATATCCGAAAAGATATTTGCACACCGATGTTCATAGCAGCATTATTCACAGTGGCCAGGACATGGAAGCAACCAAAGTGTCCTACAATAGATATTGGCTAAAGAAGCCGTGATACATATATACAATAGAATATTACTCAGCCATAAGAAGAGATGAAATACTGCCATTTGCTACAACATAAATGGACCTCGAGATAATCATGCAAAGCCAAATAAGCCAGACTGAAAAAGTTGAAAATCACATAATATCACTTATATGTGGGATATAATTCTAAAAGCAAGAAACGAACAAGACAAACAGAGACTCATAGACATGGACAATAGAATAGTGGTTCCCAGAGTGTAGGGAGTGCCTGAGGAGGGGGGAGGTAGATGGAGTGAATGTGGTCAAATATAAGGTGACCGAAAGAAATCTAACTGTAGGAGGTGAGCACATAGTGTGTATATATATACATATATGCCTTACAGTTAAAGTGTACAGCTGAAACTTATTGGATTTCATTAACCAATGTCACCATAAAAACAAACAAACAAACAAACAAACAAACAAATAAATAAATAAATAAAATAGTACTGGCAAGTCTGAAAATGTTTATTTTTCTCCCCAACCCTGAAATCAACTTCTGTTATGTACAAAGTTATGTTAGGACAAGTTATCAAATGCTGCTTGGTAGGAAATTTGCAAATGTGAACTAGAAACTCGTGTGGGATGTAAAGATGTGTATAGCGATGATTGTCTTTTATGTATTCTAGATAACAAAATGTGAGCATTTTTACCCCTGGAGAGGAAGCAATTCATTATTTATTCTCAGTTTTTTATTACTTTTTGGGCAGCGATTTTTTTTTGAAAGTTTATATTTTTATGTAATATAGACCCTATTTTATTTCAGAAAATGGAAAGAAAAGTTAATTTAAAACACCAAGTTATATTCCACTTGAGCAGTGCTTGCAGTAAGATGCCTCAGATACATTTCATTGCCCAAACTAAATTTACAAACCTGTCTCATAGCATTGCCTTCTGATGGAAAGTAATGCAAAGCCTTTCAAATTTTAATTACAAAATGAACCACAATCATATAAAGGAATAAACTATGCGTGAAGAGCCTTGAAAAATGTTCTTACCCTCAGACCCAGGAATTTCACTCCTAGGAATGTGTCCTAAGCAACTTATTATTTCAGCATGAAGATGTTCGTTATAGTTTTACATAAATTATTAAAATTCAGAAGTACTCTAAATGTCTAAGATTAGTGATTGGTTTCAGTAATCAATAGATTAAAACTCCATGAGGGCAGAAATCATGTCTGTTTTGCTCATCACTGTATTTCTAGCATTTGCATGAAAAGAAACAGGAACATGAAACTATACATACAGTTCGATATATACTATATAAAGCAAATTTATTTATTGTGAAAGATAGGAAGAAAATACATCAAAATTCTACTAGTGGGATTATAAATATTTTTATTTTCTGTATTAGTGTTTTTAATTTAAAAAATTTTATAAAATATGTATATATCGAGAAGCAAAAATAAGTAATGTTAACATTATATGTAAAACTTGCAAGTGCAAATAGAAATAACATTCGGAACATTTCTGTTCTTGGATTATTGATGCTGATAAGAAAATAAGCATTACTTTTAAAAACTGTTGCAGTAAGTAACAAACATAATAAACAAACAGAAACTCATGGATACAGGCAGCGGACTAATGGTTACCAGAGGATAGGGGGAGGGGAGAGGTAGATGGGAGTATAAGGGGTCAAATATTTGGTGACAGAAGGAAATCTAATTTTGGGTGGTGAACACACAATGCAATATATATGACAAACTGTTGAATTGTACACTTGAAATTTATTTGATTTTATTAATCAGTCACCCCAATAATTTTTAATAAAAAATGATTAAAACAATCAAATTGATATAAATATAAATACAGTTTCAATGGAAAAAATTACTTTGAAATTTCTAAGGATTAGTTAAGAAATATTAACTAAGTAATAAATATGAAAATATTAAGCTATAAATTGCGTATTCTTACTCTTATGTGAAGTAAGCTCAAACTTTTGATATTTTATTTGTACATATTGTTATTGATTTAAAGGTTGAATCATAGGGAAGAAAATGAGTGGTAAAAGAACCATAGAAGGGCCTTGTAGTAGGCACTAGGAATATTTATGACTCAAGCAAAGCACATGCCTTCTATGACTTTGTCATCAAAGCAATACCAAGGAATGCCTTGGGGCTGGATGTCTCCTCCTCTTTTTCTGTTTTGTGCCATTTGTTTCTCTTTTTTCACCTCAAAGCTTTCTCAGAGTCATTTTAATGAGATTTTACCTGGATACAAACCAGAGCAGAATGGTAGGATATACACATATACTATGAGATTTGTCATGGGTCCTGGGCTTCTCCAAGGATGACTTTGAACTTTGAACAACAACAACAAAAGATTCTCTTTTTTTTTGGCCACCAATTTCAGTCTTAACAACATTCACAGGAAGACTGGCAGGAGATCACAACTTCAATTGAACCTAAAGCTCCTATCATACTTTCTCTCTATTCTGGCCCTCACTTTCACTCTATTTTCTTTAATTTTTTCCCCTATAGCACTTATTACCTTCTACAGAACTTATTTATCTCCTACCTCTAAAATATAAGGTACAAGGTACATGAAGACATGGATTTTTGTCTTTTTTTTATTTACTAATGTATTTCCAGTGCCTAAATAGTGCCTGGCAAACAAATAGATGACATGCAGAAATTTTTATTGAATGAACAAATAAATGCTATAATCTAAGATACTATTATGTAGGGGAATGTTGGCTATCTCAGGTGTTTTCTTTCACTGAAAGAAGTATCATTAATGTCTATAGCCACTGAAAAACTGAGACTGAAATGATAAATGTTCTGCCATCCATTAATTATAGGACTAAATTGGCTATTAATTTTGAGCCGGAATCCATGAATATGTTGCATTTTCATTTTGCACTGGTCCTTTGCTGGCCCTGGTGATGAGAGTGGAATGATTTGAAAGACTGTATTTGGGAGTAAAACCACATTGAATTGAGATTCATAAAATCAGTGTTCAAATGTTGACCTGTCACTGATCATATGGCCCAGGAGAAGCCAATTAAATTTCCCTTAGTGTCTCAATCTGTAATAAGGATAGACCAGATGACTAGTTTACCTGAGGTAAAATAGTCTGTTAAAGATGTAAGAGGGCAGTAATAGAGTAAAATAGAGTTATATTCCACATTTTAAAAAAAATAAGATAGGTTGTATTCTGTGTGGATACAGCCTATATAAAGCAAAGAAAACTGAATGTCTTTGCATATAGTACTGATACAGTATACTGTATAAAATAACAGTATACTGATACTGCAATTTTCAGACTGATCATTCTTCATATGTAATGAGAATAATTGGTAATACTATAACTTTATAGATGTCAGTGGTTAAAGTCAAAAATATAGTCTGAAGTGGCCCTTCCAGCTCTATTCCCGCCATTACCCAAGCAGGTCCAATAGGTTAAAATAAGTCTGATGTATCTCCATTTACTTAAAATAGTGGTTCTCAATTCCTAGGTTCTAATCATTCATTACTGTGCTCTCAAACTTTAATCAATAGATAATAAAAATGATTGTTACATGTGAGAATGCACACTTCGAGGCTTATCAAAAGGATCCTTCAGATGACTGAGTCATCTGACAATGAGTGGGGTTAAACTTGCAGCAAATTAAAAAGGGCAAAGTGAGATGCCAAACTTGAGTCAACAATTTTATGTTTCCTGGAACATGCAAGGCAAAGCCCAACATGAAGGCAGAGCTATTTCTGTTTTTCTGTTTGTTTGTTTGCTTTTATTATTGTTTATGATTTATCTCCCATGTTTATCAGAGTGTTGCTTCATAGTAAGTTTTCGATAAATATTTGTTGAATGCATAAATATTTAAGAGAGTGTATAATCAAAAAATAGTACTCAGGTAGAAGAAATAAAGGGCTGACAGGCAACAACTTAAATAGTAAAAAGTGGATGTTTTTTATAGAAACTCAGTTATATTTAATATTAGTTATTGTGTTGCAATTATTGTGGTCTTGTATAGTTTTAGTTAGACTATTTTATTTAAAGCGTGTGCTCAGAAATTATCATTTTCAAAGGTGCGCTGTAAACACTTGCATGTGCACAATTCTGAATCATGGAAATGCAAGAACTTATCATTGGAAAGGGCAATTTTCTAAAACTTATGAGAAAACTTTATTAAATATTGTATTTATATGTAAAACCCATAACAACTAAATGGTAACTAAACTTTGAGATAATAGCTAATAGTTCAGTGATAGAGTTTATTTGGTATTTATTCTGATTGATTAAATGGTAAAATTTCAAAAATGCAAAAGGCAAAGTAATCAAATTAGAGAGGCAACACCCATGCACTGCTTTTTTTTTGTTCTTAATGAAATACTATACATGCAACACCCATATTTTAGTAGGTAAGCATGTAGATCCAACTTATTTCTCCAATCTTTTTTTTGTCATATTCTTCATATGCCCACTGAAACATGCTGTGATAGGCCTTATTGGTTGTCTATGCAATATTTTTCTTGTCCTCTCTCTTCCTTGCCTGTCATTGCTATAGAAACTAGGAATTCTATGTACATACTTTCCAAATCTTCCTTGCAGCCAGGAGTGGCCCCCTGACCTAGATTGGGCTAATAATAAATAAGAAAAATATTTCTAGGAGGTGTCTGGGATTTTATTTTGTGATAAAATCCCTACTTTCTTCTTACTTTGTATATTGTTAAATAACATCATGATGTTTGATAGTGCAGCAGTCATCTTACAAACATGAGGGGGGATATAGACAATATCAAAGATAACTCAGCAGGACTGTAAGAGCTTGGGTCTTGATGGCATTGTTAAGCCACTAAATCAATCATAGAGACATTCTTTTTAGGAATTTTGTTAAGAAAACAATAATATATTATAATTTAAGCTGTTGTCAATGGGGATTTCTGTTACTTTTTAAAAATAATTTTTTATTTTTATTTTTCAATTATAGTTGGCATACAATATTATAATAGATTCAGGTGTACAACATGGTGATTAGACATTTATATAACTTAAAGAGTGATCACCCTGATCAATCCAGTACCCATCTGACACCATATATAGTTATTACAATATTATTGTGACTATATTCCTTATGCTGTACTTTACATCTCCATGACTATTTTGTAACCACCAATTTGTACTTCTTAATCCCTTCCCCTTTTTTCACCCACACCTCAACCACCCCTCCTGTCTGGCAACCATCAAAATTTTTGTATATATAAGTCTGTTTCTGTTTGGTTTATTTTGTTCTTTAAATTCCACATGTAAGTGAAATCATATGGTGTTTATCTTTCTCTGGTTGACTTCAGTGCAATATCCTCTAGGTCCATCCATGTTGTTGCAGATAAGATTTCATTCTTGTTTATGACTGAGTAATATTTCTTTATATATACATGTACTGCCTTTTCTTTATCTATTCATTCATTTGTAAACACACATATTGCCTCCATATTTTGGATATTGTAAATAATGCTGCAATGAACATATGGAGTCACACCTCCCTTTGAAGTAGTATTTTGGGTTTGTTTGGATAAATCCCCAGAAGTGAGATTACTGGGTCATTCTTTGTCACTTGTTATAGTTTCTGTTTTACAGTCTATTTTGTCTGGTACAAATATTGCTAAGCTAGCTTTTATTTTGTTTTGTTTTGTTTACATTTTCATTAAATATCTTCTTTCATCCCTTTACTTTCACTCTGTGTGTGCATTTCTATCTGAAGTGAGTCTCTTGTAGACAGCATATATAAGAGTTTTGTTTTCTTATCCATTCAGCCATCCTATGTCTTTTGATTTGTGCATTTACTCTATTTATATGGGAGAAAATTGAACTTTGGGTGGTAATTACACAATCCAATATACATATGATGTATTATTGAATTGTATGCTTAAAACCTATATAATTTTGTTAACTAATGAAACCCCAATAAGTTTAATAAAAATAAAATAATTGTTGATAGATAAATAGTTATTGCCATTTTATTATTTATATTTTTAATCTTTTCTTTTCTTCTTAAAAAAATCCCTCTAAAATTTCTTATAATACTGCTTTGGTGGAGATGAACTTTTTTAGCTTTTCCTCTCTGGAGGCTCTTTATCTGTTCTTCAATTCTACATGATAGCTTTGCTGGGTATAGTAATCATGGTAGTATATCCTTGCTTTTCATTGTTTTGAATATTTCTTGCCAATCCTTTCTGTCCTGCAAAATTTCTGTTGAGAAATCAGCTGATAGTTTTATGGGAAATCCATTATAGGTGGCTATCTGCTTTTCTCTTTCTGCTTTTAAAATTCTCTCTTTGTCTTTTTAAACTTTGACATTTTAATTATGATGTGTCTCGCTGTGGGCCTCTCTAAGTTCATGTTGCTTGAGACTCTCTGTGCTTCTTGGGCTTGTATATATATATTTCCTCCACCTGGTTAAGAAAGTTTTCCATCATTATTTCTAAAATAGGTTTTCAATTTCTTGCTCTCTCTTTTCTCCTTCTGAAATCCCTAGGATGTGAATGTTGGTACACTTTATGTTGTCTCAGAGTCCCTTAAACTATCCTCATTTATTTTTTATTTTTTATTTTTTACTTTTTTGCTGTTCTGTTGGGTGTTTTTCACTACCTTATTATTCAAATCACTGATCTGAGCCTTTGCTTAATCTAATCTACTGTTGATTCCTTGATATATTTTTTACTTTAGTTATTGTATTTTTATTTCTAACTCTTTTTTTTATGTTTTCTATCTCCATTTTTTATGTTTTGTATCTCTTTGTTAAAGTTCCCACTGAGTTCATCTACTCTTCCTCTTAGTTCATTGAGCATTCTTACAACCAGCATTTTGAACTCTACATCTGGTAGATTGCTTGTCTCCATTTTGTTTAGTTCTTTTTCTAGAGCTTCATTATATACTTTCATTTGGAACATGTTGTTGTTGCTGTTGCTGTTGTTGTTGTTATTGTTGTTGTTGTTGCCCCATTGTGGCTGCCTCCCTGTGTTTGTTTCTATGTATTAGGTAGGGCTGCTATGTCTCCCAATCTTAGTAGAGTAGCCTTATGTAGTAGGTGTTCTATGGAGCCTAGTGGTTTGGTCTCCCAGGACCCCTGAACTGAGTGCTCTAGGTGTGTCCCTGTTGGGTTATGTGTGCTTTCCTGTTGTAGTTGAGCTTTGATTGCTATTTGCATGTCAGTGGGAGGGATTGACCCTTAGGCTGATTGGCTGTGAGGATTGGCCAATGAGAGGCTGACCCTATTGAACGGGATTTACTTTCACATGGCTCTGATTCCTGTTCAGTCTGTCCTTTGGGTGCGTTGTCCTCAAATGCAGCCTTGGATGGTACTCCAACTGCCCAAAGCCATCCATCAGACATGTTGACTGTGGAACCTCTTGGGAGGGGCCCTACCATAGGCCAAGTTCAGCTGCAACCTGTGGCCTACCTAAGGCCACTTGTCAAGAGGCTCCAAGCAATCCACAGATGGCTGCCACTCACGCTGGACTTGGAGGTGCCTCGAGAGGCCAAGTTGCAAACCGAGGTTAGCAGCTACTAGTGCTGGGCTTGGAGCTGCTCAGCAAGAGATACAGGACACTCCAAGGCCAGATGTTGCTTGTTTCGGTTGTGTGAACCTTTTGGAGATTTTATGAAAGTCCATAGCATGAGTGAAGACATGCTATTTTTATGGAAAAACCACTGGAAGTGGCTTGGGTGGGCCTGCAAGTTGGGAGGGTCAGGGTCTCAGGGAATCATCAGGGGTGACCAGTATTATCAGGATTGATGGAGACTCAGATATGGCTGTCACATGCTGAGAGTGGGGAGTGGGGAGAGCTCAACAGAGAAAGCTGCTCCTTCAGCCTTTGCCCGAAGCCAGACAATTCAGTATCTCCCATATGCCCCTGGAGCCTTTTGAGCTGTTGCCATAGAGCTGGAGCTCAGAGAGAGTGAGTCTCTCAGTGAGTAAGTCTATGCAGACTCCTTAATAGGAATGTCTGTTATTCACTCAGCCCTCTATCTCATTCAGTCACAATGTCTGTTGAATTTCACAACCAGAAATTGTGGGGACTTCTCAGCACTGGAACCCTGAGCTGGGGAGCCTGGTATGAGGCTGGGATCCCTCACTCCTTTGAGGGGATCTCTGCAGCTGAGATATATCTTTCTATTCTCAACTGTGGGGCCAACATGTTTTACATCTCCACCTTTTCTATAAATCTCAAGGTGGCCTCTTCAGTATATCCCCAGTTGTAGGACTTCTATTTAGACTACAGGTTATTTCCAATGATGGCTGTTCTGTAGTTTGGTTGTAATTTTGATATTGTTGTGAGAAGAGGTGAGCACAGCATTTACCTATTTAACCATTTTGACTGAAACTCTGTTACTTTTTTTAGAAAATAATAACTTATCCAACCCTCCATGCCAATTTAGGACTTTGTGCTCTTTTTTAGTGTCTGTTCTTTTGTCTAAAATAGTATTCTTTTCTCTGTTTTTGTATCATTTCTTTTTAATAAAGAACCAGATAAAATATCAATTGTTCTGTGAAACCTTTCTTTGTGATTGAGAGTGAGTTCTAGCCAATAATATTGAGGGAAGTCTTCTGGGAAAGGTTTTCACATTCTTAAGTAGGAATCACCAGTAAAGACAGTCCACTTTCA
Source organism: Pteropus alecto (assembly GCF_000325575.1). Taxonomy (NCBI): domain Eukaryota; kingdom Metazoa; phylum Chordata; class Mammalia; order Chiroptera; family Pteropodidae; genus Pteropus; species Pteropus alecto. The sequence continues at coordinate 403,068 of NW_006433963.1, forward strand.
CCTCTTAGAAACATTCATATCTTGTTGCCATGCTCAAAAGCAATGCAAAAACTATCTTGTTACCATGAAGAGGGGCAGACAAAAGGCAAAGTTAAACAACTAAGGTGGCAGAACTTAGAGATAGAAGTTAGGTTATTTAAGACACTGGTGATCTCCTGAATTAACCAACAATAAAATTTATTCTTTCTCTAAACATTCTTCTATGTAACATAATAAATGCCATGGTTGCATAAACTTATTTGAATTAGGAGTTTCTAATATTCACAGCTAACTAATAGAAAATATAAAGGTGGCAAATGATGAAAATAAACAGGAAAAAGTCCTTTGAATCTATTAAAACAAGTTAGTCTAGTTAGTTTCAGTATAACTGGAATGTCCATTCAAGAGCACATAAATAGAACACAAAAATTATTATTGTTTATTATTTGTAGGTTAAAGTTTTCACTAATGATGCATTGTTTTTAGGACATGTACATTTTGCATTAGCAGTGGGAAGTTTGCTTTAATGTCATCATCTGAATTCCTTTTATGTCTATCTGAAAGATAGCTGGCCAATAGTAGAGATATTGTCTGTATTTCCTCCCATTCACTTGGTTGCTACTTCATTCTATTCCAGATTTTTTTTTTTAAGATTACATTTATGGCGAAGGTTGAAACTGCAATTAAGTATAGGCTTAGTATTATGGGCTTTAGCACAAGTGACTCACATTTGAGCCTGTGGTTTTCTCCTTAACAAATTCCCAACTTAGATCAAACTCTCAGATTAACTGAAGGGTATGATAAAAAAAAATAAGGCATTTGCAACACTTTTAACTACCACTCTGCAGCTCTGCTAATCCTTAGTGTGGCATGAAGTTTTTCCTTAATCTCCATGACATTTACAGGTCATGTTTCCAGGTTAATAATCCTCATATAAATCATTCTCTTGTTTCCTTTTTGATAATCCAGTCTTAGGGAAAGCATTTGCTTGGCAGTTTGCAGCTGCAACATGCATTTAAAGCTTTGAGAGACTACTTTTCTAAGGAGATTATTATGAAAACTGCAAGCAGGATAATTCCAAATATTTGGCGTTTGTTGTTTTTCAGTTTTATACCCCCACATATAAGTGATATCATGTGGTTTTCAACTTTTTCTGTCTGGCTTATTTCATTTAGTATGATTATCTCAAGGTTGACCCGTGTTGTCACAAATGGCAGTATTTCATCTCTTCCTATGACTGAGTAATATTCCATTGTATATATGTCCAAAATCTTCTTTACCCAATCGCATATTGTAGGACACTTCAGTTGCTTCCACATCCAGGCCACTGTGAATACTGCTGCTATGAACATTGGTGTGCAAATATCTTTTCAGGTATATGTTTTCAAGACTTGTGGATAAATACACAGTAGAGGGATTGCTGGATCATATGGTAAATCAATTCAAAAGGAACCTCCATACTGTTTTCTATAGTGGCTGTACCAATTTGCAGACCACCAGCAGTGTATGAGAGATCCTTTTTCTCCACATCCTATCCAACACTTGTTATTACTTGTCCTGTTGATTATAGCTATTCTAACAGGTGTGAGATGATATCTCATTGTGGTTTTGGTTTGCATTTCCCTAACAGCTAGTGATGTTGAGCATCTTTTCAAATGTTTGTTGGCCATTTGTATGTCTTTTTGGGACAAGTGTCTGTTCAGTTTCTCTGCCCATTTATTGACTGGATTGTTTGTGTTTTTTGTTGTTGTTATTAAATTGTATGAGTTCTTTGTATATTTTGGATATTGGGCCCTTATCAGAGGTGTTGCTTGCAAATATATATTCCCATTCGGATGGCTGTCTCTTTACTTTGTTGACGGCTTCTCACACTGTGCAGAGCTTTTTAGTTTGATGTAGTCCTATTCATTTATTTTTGCTATTACATCCCTTGCTGTTGAGGTCAAATTCTTAAAATCCTCTTTAAGTCCAAGGTCCATGAAATTAGTTCCTATGTTATCGTCTATGCATTTTATGTTTTTAGGTCTTATATTCAGGTTCTTAATCAATTTTGACTCAATTTTGGTGTGTGGTGATAGACAATAGTCTAGTTTCATTCTTTTGAAGACAATTTTCCAGTATTCCCAGCACCATTTCTTGAAGTTAGGTTTCCTTTCTCCACTGTATCTTTTTCGCTCCTTTGTCAAAATTATTTGCACGTACTAATATGGTTTTGCTTCTGAAATCTCAATTCTGTTACACTGGTCTGTGTGTCTGTTTTCCTGCCAATATCATGCAGTTTTATTATTGCCACTTTGCAGTACAATTTGAAGTCATGCAGAATGATACCTCTAGCCTTCTTCTTTTTTCTCAGAATGGCCATGGTGAATGGTTTATGTATGTATGTATGCATGTATGTATGTATATATTTTTTGTTTCCATACAAATCTGATGATTTTTTGTTCTATTTCATTAAAAAATGCTGAAGAGATTTTGATGGGGATTGTATTAAATGTGTATAATGCTTTAGACAATAAGGTCATTTTAACTATGTTGATTTTTCCAATCCAGTAACACGGAACACCTTTTCACTTCTTTGTGTGTTCTTTGATTTATTTTAATACGGTCTTACAATTTTCATAATACAGGTCATTCGCATGTTTTGTTAGATTTATTATTAGATGTTTTATTAGTTTTGTTGCATTTGCAAAAGGAATTATTTTATTTATTTTTAATTAATTAATTAATTAATATTCTTAATTAAGTTTATTGCAGTAACATTGGTTAATACAATGATATAATTTTAAAGTGTACATTATAATTTGGCATTTGTATATCCTATTGTGTGTTTAAAACCCCAAATCCAGTTTCCTTTAGTTACCATATATTTGATCTCCTTTAACACTTCACCCTCCCCCTTCCCCCTATATTTCACATCTTTTATTACATCTACCTACCTCCTCCTCTCCTACCCCACTAGTAACCATTAGTCTATAGTCCTCTGTCAACCACTAGTCTGTAGTCCATGTCCATGAGTCTCTGCGTGTTTGTCCTGCTCATTTGTTGCTTTTAGGTTTATATCTCACATATAAATGATATCATGTGATATCATGTGGTTTCCAACATTTTCTGTTTGGCTTATTTCGCTTAGAATGATTACCTTGAGGATGATCCATTTTGTCGCATATGGTAGTATTTCATCTCTTCTTATGGCTGAGTAATATTCCATTGTGTGTGTGTGTGTGTGTGTATATATATTTATATATATATATACATACATAT
>NW_006433963.1:407599-410057 GCF_000325575.1 Pteropus alecto
CAGTTCCTTCACTTGTTTCATTAAATTTACTCCTAGGTATTTTATTCTTTCTGTTGCAATTGCGAAAGAATTATTTTTTCCACTTATTTTTCTGACACTTAGTTATTAGAGTATAGAAATGCTATGAATTTTTGGATGTTGATTTCGTATCCAGAGACTTTACTGTATTTGCTTATTTTTTTCTAGTACTGTTCTTATGGAGTCTTTAGGGTTTTCTATATAAGAATCATGTCATCAGCAAATAGTGACAGTTTGACTTCTTCGTTTCCTATTTGGATGCCTTTTATATTTTTCTCTTGTCCGATTGCACTTGATAGGACCTCCAGTGTTATATTGAATAACAGTGGCGATAGTGGACAGCTTTGCCTTGTTCTTGATCTTAGAAGGAAGGTTTTTTTATTTTTTCACCATTAACTATAACATTGGCTGAGGTTTTCCTGTACATGGCATTTATTATGTTAAGGCTCTTTTCTTCTGTACCAATATCGTTAAGGGTTTTGATCATAAATGGATGATATATCTTGTCGAAGGCTTTTCTGCATCTATTGATATGTCCATATGTTTCTTATTTTTTTTCTTTGTTTACGTGGTGTATCACATTAATCGATTTGTGTATCCTGAACCATCCCTGTGCCCCTGGGATGAAGTCTAAGTAGTATCTTATTTAGAATTTTCGCATATGTGTTCATGAGAAATATTGGTTCCTAGTTGTCAATTTTTTGTTATCTTTACAGATTTTGGTATCAGAGTAATATTGGTCTCGTAAGATAGTTGGGAAGTATTGCTTCGTCTTTGATTTTTTTGGTATAGTTTGAGGAGAATAGGTATTAAATCTTTGAATGTTTGGTAGAATGCACTGTTGAAGCCATCTGGTCCCGGACTTTGATTTTTGGTAGGTTTTTGATGATTGTTTCAATTTCCATACTGCTGATCAGTCTATTTAGATTCTCTAGTTCTTATTGATTCAGTCTAGGAAGGTTGTATCTTTCTAAGTATTAGTCCATTTCTTCCAGGTTATTAAATTTGGTGTTTTATACTTTTTCATAGTATTCTTGTATGATCCTTCGTATTTCTGTGGTGTGTGCCATCATTTCTCCTCTTTTCTCTATAATTTTGTTTATTTCTGTCTTTTCTCTTTTCTCCTTTAGTAGGTCTAAACAGGGCTTTGTCAATTTTGTTAAACTTCTCAAAGAAACAGTTCTTTGTTGCATTCATTTTTTTTAATTGTTTGTTATTGTTGTTGTTCTCAATTTCATTTAATTCTGCTTTAATTTTGATTATTTTTTTCCTTCTGCTGACTTTAGGCTTTATTCTTCTTGTTCTAGGTTTTTAATATGAAGTATTATATTGTTTATTTGGGCTCATTCTTGTTTTTTGGAGATAGGCCTGTAACGATATGAACTATCCTCTTATTACTGCTTTTGCCATGTCCCAAAATTTTTGATACATTGTATTATCATTATCATTCATTTCTATGTATCTTTTTATCTCTCCTTTTATTTCTTCTCTGACCCAGTCACTCTTTAGTAGCATGTTGTTTAATCTCCTTGTTTGTGTCTCTTTCCACTTTCTTTTTACAGTTGATCTCTAGTTTCAAAGTATTATGATCAGAGAATGTGGTTGGTATGATTTCAACTCTCTTATATTTGTTGAAGCTATCTCTCAGTCCTAGTATGTGGTTGATTCTTGAGAATGTTCTATGTGCACTAGAGAAGAATGTATAAGCAGCTATTTTGGGATGGAAGGCTCTGTAAATATCAATTATGTCCAGTTGGACTAATGTATTATTTAAGGATGTTATTCCCTTATTGATTTTCTATTTGGATAATATATCCATATCTGACAGTGGGGTACTTAGGTCCCCTACTATGATAGTGTTTTGGTCTATTTCTCCCTTTAGTTCTGTTAGTATTTGCTTTATATATTTCGGGGCTACCTGATTGGGAGCATAGATGCTAATAAATGTTATATCTTGGTTCGTGATTCCGTTTATCATTATGAAGTGTCTGTCAGTATCTTTCTTTACCTATTTTATGTTAAAGTTTATTTTGTCTGAAATTAGTACTGCTACTCCTGCTTTTCTCTGAATGCCATTCACTTTAATTATCATTTTCCACCCTTTCACTTTGAGTCTATATTTGTTTTTGGAGCTGAGATGTGTCTCCTGAAGGCAGCATATGGTTGGGTTTTGTTTTGCGAGCCATTCTGCAAATCTGCGCCCTTTTATTGTTGAGTTCATTCTATCTACATTTAGGGTGATTATTGAAATATGAGGTTTTCCTCTAGCCATTTTATATTTTGTTTTCTGGTAGTTTGGTGTTTCCATTGCTTCCTTATATGTGTGTGTGTGTGTGTGTGTGTGTGTGTGTGTGTGTGTTTAATTTTGTTTGGGTTTTGTGGATTTTTCCTCTGGTCTTTCTTGATTTATATTTTATACTTCATTTCTGAATCTTTGGTG
>NW_006433963.1:410179-430774 GCF_000325575.1 Pteropus alecto
ATTACTATCTTTCTATAGCAAATATCTTCTTATAATTTAAGCTTATAATGCCAGTTCTTAGTAAGTGTTGTACTCCTCTGCTTCTATTTGTCTGATAGTCACCTTACTCTTAATTATGTTTTGTTTTTTTTTTTTTTCATTTTGTTTTAGGTGAGCTGACCCCTTTCAGTATTTCCTGTAGTTCAGGCCTCATAGTGGGGAATTCCTTCCATTTTTGTATGTCTGGAAATGTCTTAATTTCTCTTTCATATCTAAAGAAGAGCTTAGCTGGATACATTATTTTAGGCTGGTAGTTCCATTCACTTAATAGTTTGAATATTTCATTCCATTTCTTTCTGGTTTGCAAGATATGTACTGAGAAGTCGAACAATAATGTAATTGATTTTCCTTTAAACGTTGCCGTCTTATTTTCCCTGGCTGCTCTGAGAATTCTGTCTTTGCTGTTGATTTTTGATAATTTTGGTACCGTATGTCTTGGTGAAGGCCTTTTTGAGTTGAGATACTTGGGTGTTCTGCTGACTTCTTGAATTCCAAGCTCCAGTTCATTCTTTAGATTTGGGAAATTTCTTCAACTATTTGTGTGGAAATGCTTTCTAATCCCTGTTCCTTTTACTCTCCTTCGATTATTTTTATGTTTCCTCTCCTGATGGTGTCAGCTAGTTCTCGTATTTCTTTTTCATTATTTTTCATTCTTCGGTTTCTCTCTTCTTCCCTCTGATTTATTTCTAGATTTCTGTCTTCAATATCACTGATCCTTTCCTCCATTTGTTTGAGTCTTTTTCCAAAGCTTGCTATTTCATTTTTTAAGTCTTGTAGTGTGTTCTTCATCTTCTGAAGTTCTATTTGGTTGTTTTTGAGAGCTTCTATCTCCTTGCTAAAAAACTCATTCTGCTTAGCTAGTTGTTTTTTTCAGTTCCTGGATGTGCTGATATGAATTATTTTGGATCTAATTGAGATTTTTCAGAAATACCATCCTGAATTCTCTGTCATTTAAGTCACATATTTCTGTGTCTTTAAACTTATTTTTTGGTGATTTTCTCTTTGTTTCTGAGATGCCTTGTCACCTTGATTGTTCATGTGTTTAATGGACTATTTCTCTGCTCGGGCATTAATGGAAGTGTATTCTGCTGTTTTTCCAGAGAGAAGATTTATTATAGAAAGGTCTCTCTTTAGTCTGTTGCAAAGAAAGCGTTTTTTCTTTTTGTTTCCAGTAGGTGATTTCTAAGCCTCTTGGATCTTTGCTTTACATAAAGCCTTAATAATTCTGATCCGAGGTTCTGACCTGTGTCAGCTCTTATGCGCAGATCCTTTGCCCAGTTGTGTTTGTGTGCAGGTTTGGTGTTTTTCTTTGAGTTTTAGATGTTTAACTTATTGTTTCAAGGGGAGAGATCTGGGGATATCTGTCACTCTGCCATACTTCTGACTTCCAGACTTTTAATTTTTAGGAGTTTTTTTTTTTTTTTTTTGATGATTTTTTAAATTTCCCTCCTGTTGATAGGTCTATTTAAATTTTCCAATTCTTCATGATTTAGTCTAGGAATGTTATTTATATGTAGGAATTTGTATATTTCTTCTAGGTTATTGAATTTAGTGGTGTATAGCCTTTCATACTGTTCTTGTATGTAATTGCAATATGCATTTTAACTTCTCTTTCACTTCCAATTTTTTTTTTTGAGGCTTCCTCTTTTTTACTTAGTGAACCTAGCCAGAAGTTTATCAATTTTATCTATCTTTTTAAGGAAGAGGTCTTTTTTGCATTCTTTTTCTTTTTCTATTTTTTTTTTCTGTTCTCTATTTTGTTTAATTCTGCTCTAATTTTTATTATTTCCTTTCTTTTACTGACTTTGGGCTTCATTTACACCTTTCTGCCCTAGTTTCTTAAATGAAATGTTAAGTTATTTATTTGGGATTTTTCTCATTTCTTGAGTTAGGCTTGTAATGGTATAAACTTCTCTCTTATTACTGCTTTTGCTGCATCCTTCCAAATTTTTATATGTTGTATTGTCATTCGTATTTGTCTCTATGTATCTTTTGATCTCTTCTTTTATTTATTTATTTTTTTTGACCCAGTCATTGTTCAGTAGTATGTGATTGAATCTCCACATAGTTGTGGGAGTCTTTTTAGCTTTTTTTAGCAGTCGATTTCCAGTTTCAGAGCTTTGTGGCTGGAGCATATACTTGGTTTGATTTCAATCATTTAAAATTAGTTTAGACTAGTTTTGTTCTCTAACATATGATCTGTTGTTGAGAATATTTTACGTGCACAAGAGAAGAATGTGTATTCTTGTGTTCTGTGGTTCTGTATTGATTATGTTTTTTGGACTAATGCGTAATTTAATGCTAATTTTTCCTTATTGATTTTCTCTTTGGATGATCTATTCATTGTTGTCAATGGGGTATTTATCTCCCTTACTATAATTTCATTTTATTAGTTTCTCTCATTAGTTCTGTTAGCAATTTATATATTCTGGTATGTCTTGGTCTTCTTGGTATATTGTTCTCTTTATCATTATAAAGTGTTCATCTTTTTCTGTGTTAGTTTTTTATCTTGAAATTTATTTTGTCCGATATACGTATGGCTACACCTGCTTCTCTCTGGTTGCAAATTACTTGGAGTATCATTTTCCACCCTTTCACTTTGAGTATATGTTTGTTTTTGCAGCTGAGATGGGTCTCGTGAAGGCAGCAAATAGTTTTTATTGACTCTTCTTCAAATTTTTGTTTTTTAATTCATCTTACTACTTTGTGCCTTTTAACTCGTTAGTTCAATCTATTTACATTTAGGGTGATCATTGATATATGAGGACTTCCTATAGTCATTTTATCATCTGTTTTTTGGTAGCTTTGTATCTCCATTCCCCCCACCCCCTTGTGTTTCTCTCTGTTCTTTTAGTTTTGTGGTATTCTATGACTTTCCCCGTTCATTTCCTCTTTTTTATGTCATATATCTCAGTTTTAGATATTTGTTTTGTGGTTACCATTAGGTTCAAAAAAAGTGTTATACGTATATTTTCTTTTCTGATTGCATCTTATCTCCACTTACCTGTGCAAGTTCAGAACTTTCCCCTCTCCTCTTTTATATTTTGTTGTCACAAATTATCCCTTTTTGTGTTGTGCATTTATTTCCAAATGTACTAGCTATTATCTTCTTGTTTTAAATGCTTTTACCTCCTTTATACTTTATGTTATATTTAAATATTTAATATGTTATTCTTAACAAGGGTTGTAACTTTCTGCTTCTGTTTGTCTGTCATTTTATATTTTCATATCATTTTGCCTTTTTGTTTCAGGCAGATGTAAACTTTACAGCATTTCTTGTAATGCAGGTCTTGTGGTAGTAAATTCCCTTGGCTCCTGTTAGTCTGGAAATTTTTTTTATTTCTCCATGTCTAAAGGATAACTCCACTGGATATATTATTCTTGGCTGATTATTTCTCTTTCAATCTTTTAAATATTTGATTCAACTCTCCTCTAGCTTGTAATATTCCTCCTGAAAAATACGATGATAATATAATGAGATTTTCTTTATAGGTTGCCATCTTTTTTTTTCCATTGGATGCCTTGAGAATTCTTTTCTTATCATTGATTTTTTTTACAGCTTTAATATAATGTACCTTGGAGAAATTCTTTTTGGATTGAGATAATTAGGAATTCTAGTAGCTTCTTGCATTGGAGGGTCCCGTTCTTTCCATAGTTTGGGATGTTCTCATCAATTATTTGTTTGAATGATCTCTCTTTCTTTTCTCCTTCTCTTCTTCTGTTTGAACATTATTATTATATTATTATATTTTTCTTTCTAATGAAGTCAGATAGTTTTTGTAGAATTTTTTCTTTCTTTCGTTTTTCACTCTAAATTCTCTTTTTCCACCTGAGTCATTTCTAGATTTTTTATCTTCAATATCACTAATTCTTTTCTCCATCTGATTTGCTCTATTTCCTAAGCTCACTCATCCATTCTTCATTTTAGTTACTGAGTTCCTCAGCTCCATAATCTCTGTTTGGTTCTTTTTAGTACACTCAATATGTTTTGTAAAGTACTCCTTTTTTTTTTTCTTTGATTTTATTTCTGAACTTTTTGAATTGCTTTTCTGAATTGTCTTTTATCTCACTGAGTTGTTTCCAAACTGCAGTCTTGACTGCTCTGTCATTTAGATCATAGTCTTTCATGCTTTTAATTTTATTTTCTGGAGATATTTATTTATTTATTTATTTATTTATTTATTTATTGGAATGCTCTTGTTACCTTGGTTATTCATTATGTTTTGTGGATTATTTCTCTGCCTGAGCATTTGTGGAAATAAAATATATTTTTTTTAATTAATAGATACTTAACTGTTTAGCAGTTTGATAAGTAGAGGTCTTTCTTTGTTTTCTAGTAGGTGGTACTTAATTGTAAGTTATAGTTTTCTCCAACAGGCACTAATGGGGCTTCTGGGATCTCTGTGGTGTGATATAAACTTGGCCATGGAAAACTTATTGTATTCTCTAGAATGTTGTTATTCTTTTAACAAATTAATCACTTCTGTCTCAGGGCACCACCTCCATGGTATGATTTGGCAGGCTATGAGTCTCCTGGCCTGTGTGTTCCTGGTTCTACCTTCCTGTAGCCAGAAGCTGCCAGCTATGCCACTCTGTCTGAGGGAAAGTGGTTTGCATGACTGTGGCTCTGTTCTTTCCAGTATGTTCAACCATGATGAGTACAGACCACTTAGGCTAAAAAGTTGCTTCTTTTCTTTTGCAATCTGTTGAATGAGGATTTTACAGCCTCTGGGTCACAGGTTTCCTTGTCTATGGCTTCTTTTGTTTAGTGATGGTTATTTGTGGAATGCTGTCACTCTTTGAACTGCTTCTTTGCCCCTGGGCTAAGCCTCAATCTGTACTGGCCACCCAGTTCTATTTGTAGCCTCTGCTCCTCTGGTTTGTCCAGTTCGAGTTGCACCCATATCCCTCACTGCCATTACATCGACTGGGGCCATGGTGATCACTAGACTGTGTCTGCAGCTCCTGTTTCTGTTTTTACCCTATCTCATCTCCCATTTTATCTCTAAGATGTCAACTTTGAGATGTCTCTGTGCAGATCCTCAAATGTGTTTTTGTGTTTAGCAGGGAATTTTTTGTTTAATTATAGCTGACTAACTTGTAACTTCAAGAGGAGACACCTGGATATCCTCCCATGCCACCATGCTGCTGACATTATTTTTCACTTTTCTTATATAATTAAAAACTTGATTAAGACAACACAAAACACAGAAAATTAGTTTGATAAAACACAGAATCTTTGCTTTCTTGGAAGATTATGCCAAAAAAATGTTTTCAGCAGATAAAAGAAATTTAAATTTTGTTTTACATAGGTACACCACTGATATTAAGCTTAATTTTCAAAATATAACAATTCGATTTTCCTACAGCTTAATTACATGAGATAAAATTTCCTATCTCTTTCTCTTAAACTTCTGTATACATTTAGCCTGTCTTTTATAAATAGAAGTTCTAATTTAGACAAAATTACTCTTTTTTCTTAAGAAAACTGCATTTTTATTCCTCATACTTTTTCTTAGCTAAAAACACATCTTATTTTCCTTGTATAAATTAGCCACCTTTATTATTTCCAAAATTTCAATTACATATGTTAGAATTTTTAACTGTTAAAACCCTTAATTTATAGTAAAAATGAAGATATACACAATTATGAACTGTCTTTCATATTTGTATCATGTGTCTTGGCAAATTTATAAGTACGTTTTATAATTTTTGGAAATGTGCTTTCTCAAAGTAAATTTCTCAGCTTGGCACAAGATGTATATTAATAGATTAAAAAAATATCTTTAGTTTTTCTGCAATCAGAATCCAACAGTAGGGAAACTTATGTTCAATAATTAATGTTTCAATATTTTTTTCTTGAAAATTATCTAGATTTAAGACATTTCTATTGTTTAATTTAACTCAGCAAAATTTAAATTTTCAAGTTACTAAAAGATATGGGAAACATTTAAAAAGTTTATCTAAAAAATCTTTTATTCAACTATATTTATTTAATTTACTTGCTTGCAATAAGTATGTTTAGATTCCTTATTAAAATTTCAGATAAGCATGGCAGTGTGAGGGGTTCCCTTGACCTTTCCCCTTCAGATTACGAGTCGAACAGCTATAATCCAATGGAAATTTCCCAGCCTAACACACAAACAATTCTGAGATATCTGCATTTGAACATCTGATGGTGGCAAATCAGGTGAGAAAGGGAAAAGTAAAAGGAGGAGAGCAGAAATGGGAGCCACAAATGAAGCAGCCTGGAGCTCCCTGCAGGACTCATGGACAGAGGAAGAATCAGGTTGTGGTATGCATTCTACAGCCCCAAATATTCCTGCCTGAGTGATCAGCATATACTATGGCAGAACCCACTGATCAGGTCAGAGACAAAATACAGAAATGCAACAGCTATGTATAGCAGCCATTATTACTAGGCTAAAAAGCTAAGTCATGGATCCTGGTTGCCTCCTCTCACACTTCCAGAGCTCACCTTTGCACACTCTCCCAGAGATAGCAACAAGCCCCAAGGGAAATGGAAGTAGTGAGTGTCAGACTATAGAGCAGGGAGTTGGCAACTCCAGGAACTAATAAGATAGCTTCTGAGTACACTGATGCACACTGTGGCTGGTCCCAGTGATAGGAGTGAAGGTAAAGAGGTGAGGAAACTAAGGCCTGGTGGTTACCATTACTGGGAGGAAAACAGACACAGACATAGTGGCAGCCTCTCACAACCCTCCAAATTCCCACCCTTTAAGGCTGAACCTGGTGGAAGACCCTGGTGCACCTAAAGCAGCAAAACACTGCCCCTGGCCACTGGGGCAGCACTGGAACTTCAGGGGCTCTTCAGGACTTTGGAATCTTTGATTGCCCATCAAATTCTCCTATGGTGCTAGAGAACTGGTATTGAGGTGCCTTGGTACAGAGGAGACACACAACTCTTTAGAGAATAAAAGATTGTTTTATTTATTTAATTATTTTTATTTTTATTTTTATTTTTTTGCCACAGAGCAGAGATCCAAGAGACCTGAGCAGTGCAAGAAGCTTATGAACCACATACTCAAGAACAAAGGAAAACCTTTTCTTAAATGTATTCAAACTTAAAGATATAGAAATATGTGATTTAAATGACAGAATTCAAGATCTCAGTTCTGAAAAAACAATCTGATGCAAGTAAACTGACGCAGTTTAATGAACTCAGAAATAAAATTAATGAATAAAAGCAATATGCTATTTAAAAGATTGAAACTTAAAAAAAACAAATAGAACTTCTGGAGCTGAAGAACTTAATATCAGAGATGAAGAATGACAGAGCAAGCTCAGGAGGTAAGCTGATCAGATGGAGGGGAGAATTAGTGATATTGAAGAAGGTAATCTAGAAATGATGCAGACAGAAGAAGATAAAGACTTAAGAGTAAAATAAAATGAAAGAACTCTACCGGAACTGACAATATCAGAAGTGGCAATATAAGAATAATGGGTATAACCAAAAGGAGAAGAGAGGGAGAAGGGAACAGAGAGCCTATTCAAACAAACATCAACAAGAACTGGATCCTCAAATAAAGAGGCAAAGAGAACTGAAAGAGGTCTTCTTCGAGACACATTATATTAAAATTATCAAAAAGTAATGACAAAGAAAGAATTCTCAAGGTAGCCAGGGAAAAAATGATAGTAACTTATAACAGGAAACCCATTAGATTATCATGGGATTTTTAACCAGAAACTTTGCAAGCTGGGAGGAAGTGAAATCAAATATGCAAACTGTTGAGAGAAATTACCAGCCAAGAAAAATATATCCAGCAAAGTTCTTCTTTAAATATAAAAAAGAAAACAAGACCTTTTCAGACATACAGAAGCTGAGGGAATTTTCCACCACAAAGCCTGCATTGCAGAAAATACTGAAGGGGATTATTCTACCTGAAACCAAAAGACAAAGAGATACAAAATTATGAGTAAGATGAATAACCACAGACAGAAATATAAAATTGCAATCCTTATTCAGAATAGGATGTTATACACTTAAATATTACATAATGTTTAAAGGAGGTAAAAAAAAAACATTTTAAAATGAGAAGATGATAGCTACTGTAACCTAGAAATAAACTCACAGAATACATAGGGATAATTTGAGAAAACAAAAATGGAAAAGCAGAGTGAGTAAAGTGCAAATGCAGAGTGCAAAAGGGAATGTAGATAAGACCCATACAGAAGAAAAGTACTACTGTATATATGAAACTTTCTTTTACATAAACTTAATGCTAAGCACATAGAAAATGCAGAACTAAGACATATAACATGGAGAAAAAGAAAACAGGAAAAAATAATGGAATATCACTAAACTAAAATAACAGACAAAAACACAAGGGCAAAAAAAAAAAAAAAGAGAGAGACACCGATCTACCTGAAAACAGAGGATAAAATGGGTATAGAAAAACCTCAACTATCAATAATTATCTTAAATGTAAATAGGCTGCACTCAGCAATAAAACAGCACAGAGTAGCAGACTGATACAAAAGAAAAAAAGAAAAAAAATCTGACCATATGCTGCCTTCAAGAGACACATCTCAGCTGCAAGGACAAATATAGACTCAAAGTGAAAGGGTGGAAAATGGCTCTCCAAGCAAATGGCATCCAGAGAAAAATCGAGATAGCTGTACTTACATTTGACAAAATAGACTTCAAGATTAAAAAAAAAAAAGTAATGAGAGACAAAAAAGGACATTTCATAATGATAAAGGGGACAGTTCATCAATAAGACATAAGACTTACTAATGTATATGCTCCCAATCAGGGAGCACCAAGTTTTATAAAGCTACTACTAACAGAACTAAAAGGAGAAATTGACAAAAGTGTAAGTATAGTAGGGAATCTAAATATCCCACTGACAGCTATGGATAGATCATCCAAAAAGAAAATCAATAAAAAAATATCAGCCTTAAATAACATACTAGCTCGATTGGACACAATTGGACACATTAACATGGGCTTTCATCCTACAACGTCAGGTTATACATTCTTCTCCACTGCACATGGAACATTATCAAGGATAGACCATATGTTGGGACAAAAAACCAGCCTTAACAAATTTAAGATTGAAATTATACCAAGCATATTCTTTAAACACAATGCTTTGAAACAGGAAATATACTTAAAAAAGAAAGCAGGAAAAGCTACAAATGTGTAAAGATTAAACAACATGATACTAAAAACAGCTGGATCATAAAAAAAGGTGAGAGTCAGAGATACATAAAAATAAATGAGAATAAAAAATGCAACATTTCAAAATATTAATACAACAAAAGTGGTAATAAGAGGAAACTTTGTATTATTACAGGCCTATCTCAAGAAACAAGAAAGATCCAAAATAAAAACATAACATTACATCTTAAAGAACTAGAAAATGAAGAATAAATAAAGCCCAAAATCAGCAGAAGGAAGGAAATAAAACTTAGAGCAGAGTTAGATAAAATTGAGAACAACAACAACAACAAAAAAAAACAATAGAAAAAATTAATGCAACAAAGAGCTGGTTCTTTGAAAAGGTTAACAATATTGACAAACCCTTGGCTAGACTCACTAAGGAAAAAAGAGAAAATAAAAACAAATAAAAAAAATCAGAAATTAAACAGAATACAATAGATACCACCAAAATACAAAAGATCATACAAGAATACTATGACAAATTATACACCACTAAAGTCGATAACTTAGAGAAATGGACAAATTCTTATAAATATACAATCTTCTTAACCTGAATCATGAAGAATGGGAAAGTCTAAACAAACTGATCAACAGCATGGAAATTGAAACAATCATCAAAATCCTCCTAAATGTAAAAGTCAGGACCGGAGCCCAACACTCAATATTCCAAAAATTGAGGAAGAGGCAGTACTTCCTAACTCATTTTATAAGGCCAACATTACCCTGCTACCAAAACATGGCAAAGATAACACAAAAAAGGAAAACTACAGACCAATATCTCTGATAAATATAAATGCAAAAATCCTAAACAAAATACTAGCAGACCGATATATCTGATAAATACAGATGCAAAAATCCTAGACAAAGTATTAGCGAATCGTATCCAACAATATATTAAAAAGATTATACATCACAATCAAGTGGGATTCATTCTAGTCTTGTGATGATGGTTCGACATTCATAAATTGATTAGTGTGATACACTGCATAAGCAAAATAAAGGATAAAAATCATATGATCATATCAATAGATGCAGAAAAAACATTTTATAAGATACGACATACATTTATGATGAAAACACTTAATGAAATGGGTTTAGAAGAAAAAAATCTCAATATAAAAAAAAAGATATAACAAACCCTTAGTTAATAGTGTCCTTGATGGTGAAAAACTGAAATCTTTTCTTCTAAGATCAGCAGCAAGACAAGGTTGCCCACTCTCACCACTCTTATGCAATATAGTTTTGGAAGTCTTCACTAGAGCAATCAGGTAAGGGAAAAAAATAAGACATTCAAATTGAAAATGAAGAATTTAAATTGTCACTTTTTGCAGATAACATAGTTGTCTATAGAGAAAACCCTAAAGACTTCACTAAAAAATCTATTAGAAACAATAAACAAATACAGCAAAGTTGCATGATACAAAATTAATGTACACTATCTACTGTATTCCTATAAAAACAATGGAATTTAAGAAAAAGAAATTTTAAAAAATCCTTTTGCTATTACAATAAAAATAATAACATACCTAGGAATAAACTTAACAAAAAATGTGAAGAACCTATACACTGAAAGCTATAAGTCCCTATTAAAAGAAATTGAAGAATGCAAAAGGAAATGGAAAGATATTTTGTGTTCTTGGATTGGAAAAATCAACATAGTTAAAATGATCTTATTACCTAAAGCATGATACAGATTTAATGCAATCCCATCAAAATCCCATTGGCATTTTTTAAGAATTAGAACAAAAAAATCATCAAATCTCTATGGAGGCATAAAAGACACAATATAGCCAAAGCCATCCTGAGAAAAAAGAACAAGGCTGGTGGTATCATATTGACTGACTACAAATTATACTACAAAGCGACAGCTATCAAAACAGAATGATATTAGCAGAAAAACAGACACACAGACTAGTGGAACAAAATTGAGAGTCCAGAATTAAACCCTCATCTATATGAGCAAATATTTTTTGAGAAAGGAGCCAAAAACGTACAACGGTGAAAGGAAAGTTTCTTCAATAAATAGTGCTGGGAAAGTGAAAGCCACATGCAAAAGAATTAAACTAGACTGTCATCTGTCACCATACACCACAATTACCTGAAACTGTATCAAAGAACTGAATATAAGACATGAAACAATAAATTGCATAGAAGAGAACATAGGTACTAATCTCATGGACTTTGGATTTATAGAGGATTTTATAAATTTGAACTCAAAGGCAAGGAAAGGAAAAGCAAAAGAAATGAATGGGACTATATCGAACTAAATAGCTTCTGCTTAGCAAAAGAAATTGTCAACAAAACCATCAACAAAACAAGGAGGCAAACAATTGAATGAGAGAAGATATTTGCACTCAACACCTTCAATGAGGAGCTAATATCCAAAATATATAAAGAATTCATACAGCTCAACAACAAAAAGGAAACAATTCAATTAAAAAATGAGCTAGGTAAAATTGTGGTTTGACTTCTCCCAGGACAACATTACACCCAAATTATAAGTAATCAAAATAGAGCACCACCTGGAGTCTAGCTGATTATAACACATATATGTGAGGATATAAAGAAAAAGGCACATCGAGACTGTTAAGAGGGGCAAAGACATGAAGCAGGCTGGTCCCACACCTGTGCATGGCGTTTGAGCACTGGGTGGGAGAGCGTGGCTACAGAGGCCCCTATGAAGGAATGAGGGCCCCCTAGCCCCACACAAGGGCTCCCCAGGCCAGAGTTTCAGTCCTGGGAAGAGGTGTTCCCTCAAAACTTGACTGTAAAAATCAGAGGGGATTCTGGCCATGTGGGTGGGCTGGAAGGAACCTGAAAACCCAGACATTCCCATTAAAGGACCCGTGCACAGAATCACTCACTCACAGACACTCACTCTTGGCTCTGACGAAGCTTCAGCAGCTTGGGAGGTGCAAGAAACATATGGGGAAAGCCTGAGTTGTGTGGTGCAAAAGAGAGGGCTGGAGGGAGTGCCGCCATTGTTCCTTTGTCAGGTCCCCTTACAGGGGAGTCTACAGATCAGTGTCATCTTGCCTGTGTTGAACTTTCTTGCCATACAGAAAATTCTGAACGTACATTGGCCAAGTGAGATGGGTCTGCTCCACCCTATGTCTCCCTGAAATTGTGCCCCACCCAATCAAGAAATTGCTCCAGGCAAGCTCATTGCCATGCAGTCAGCCCCACCCTGCACCTTTCACGGGCTGTGCATTTGTGGGTAGCAGCAGCCCTCAGCTTGTGCAGCCTGTGTGTAGCTGGTGTACTTTGGGTGAGATTTTTGGTGGTGGACCACTGTTGCCAGCCCAAGCCGCAGTGTCTTTTGGGCAAATCACTGGAGTCGGTGGGCCCGAGTTGGATGGTGACTGGCCTTGCTATGATATGTGACTTTTGCAGGAGCCTGTAAGCTCAGCACTAGCAGCAATTCTAAATCTTCATTGGCCCGCCAGGATTGGCTCACTCCATTCTGTGTCTCCTTGAGATCCCGCGCCACCCAACTCATAAATTATCCACATGTCCATTACCAGGCTGCTGGGTCCACCCTGTGCTTTCTCTGGACTGTGAATTTACAGCAAACCACAGCCCTCAGCTTGTGTAGCCCATGCACAGCCCATAAATCCCAGGAGAGAATATCAGTGGTGAGCGACAAGCCCCGCACTGAACTATGGTGTTTCTTGAACAGATCTCAGGTGTCTGAAGGCCTTAGGAGAGACTTGCTGTGATCTGAGACTTTTATAGGAGGCTGCAGATTCAGCACTGACATGAAACTTGATTCTGCATTGGTGGGTGAAATCTGCTAGCTTTACCCTGGTGACTGCCCGGATCCCCACTCCACCCAACTCCAGTATCGCTAAAAAGTTCTTTCAGTTTCAGAGACTTACAGGCAACTGGAAGGCAGCCTCAGGCCTTGAGGTGCACTGGTCCTGTGCTGAGCCACCACAGACCTGTCACTGGGGGTAGCTGATCATGGCTCACAGCATGGTCTCTCTCACTTGCTTCTAGACCTAGCACAGGCAACAATCATCTGTGGATCACTTTGTAGCTTTTACCTGGTAGCCACGAGCAAACAAAGGTAGAAGTTAACTTTGGCCTACACAGGAGCCCCTCGCAAGGGACCCCACAACCAACACACCCTAAGGCTTGTATCAGCCCACAACAGAGCACCACCTGACTAGCCCCCATAAGAGGCACACAAAAAGGATGGTCTCAACAAGTACACAAGCCTACTGGATTAATTTCACTCCATGGGGTCAGCCCTCATACAGCAACTCATACCCTGCAAGCATGGCTTATTTCCAAAGAAAGTCATCTAAAGAGTCAATTCTATCCACTGACATGTTAAGAGCAGTCAAGGCTTAGCTAAAACAGGAGAACAAACAGAAACCACACAAGGAAGATACTCAGAAACCCTGACACAGGTGATCGGGAAGACTGTGCCACTAGGTCACATAGGACACCTACTACATAAGTCCACCTGGCCAAGGCTGAAAGATGTAACATATCATTTCAATATATAGAAATGAACACAGAGATGTAACTAAAATGAGTAAACAAAGAAACATTTGCAAATAAAACAACAGGAAGAAACTCTAGAAAAATATTAAACAAAATGAGACAATCAACTTACCAGAGACAAAGTTTAAAACTTTGATTATAAAGATGCTTAATAAACTTAGAGAGAGATTAGATGATCTCAGTGAGAACTTCAATGAAAAGAGTAAGCATAAAAAAGGACATAGAAATCATAAAAAAGAACTAGTCAGAAATGAAGAATACGATAACTGAAATAAAGAATATGCTATAAGGAATTAACAGTAGGTATAACTGATATATTTCCTCAAGCAAGAGAAACAAAAGAAAACTAAAAAGGTTTTGCAGAGCAAAAGAAACAATCAAGAAAATGAAAAGGCAATTTACTGAATGGGAGAAGATATTTGCCTATGTTACACCTGACAAGGAATTAATATTCAAAATTTATAAAGAACTCATACAACTCAATGACAAAAAGCAAACAGTCTAATTAGTGGATAGGCAGAAGACCTGAATAGGTATGTCTCCAGAGAGGACATGCACGTGCCCAACAGACATGTGAAAAGATGTTCAAGTTCACTAATCATCAGAGAAATGCAAATTAAAGCCATGGTGAGATATCACTTTGCACCTTTCAGATAGGCTATTATTAATAAATCAAAAAAACAAGTGTTGGAGAGGATGTGGAGAGGGGAGAACCCTCCTACACTGCTGGTGGGCTTGCAAATTGGTACAGACACTAGGAAAAACCATCTGAAGTTTCCTCAGAAAATTAAAAATGGAACTACCTTTTGAACCAGCAATTGTACTTCTGGGTATTTATCTAAGAAAAACCAAAATACTAGTTTGTGAAGATCTATGCAGCCTTATGTTCACAGCAGCGCTATTCATAGAGGCCAGGACATGGAAGCAGCCTAGGTACCCATTGGTGAACAACTGGATGAAGAAGTTTGATGTATGTATAGATGGAATATTACTCAACCATAATAAAAAAAAAATGAAATCTTACCATTTGAGATAACATGGATGTACCTTATAAGGTATTATGCTGAATGAAATAGGTCAGACAGAGAAAGACAAATACCATATGATTTCATCTATATGCAGAATGAGAAACAAACAAGCTAAATGAAAACAGACTCACAGATAGCGAGAATAAACTGGTAATTGCCAGAGGAGTGGAAGGTTTGGGAGCTGGGTGAAAAAGTTGAAGGAATGAAGAAGTACAAGTTAGTAGTTATAAAACAGTCATGGGGATTTAGAGTACAGCATAGGGGGTATAATCAATATTATTGTAATGGCTGTGTGTAGTGTCTGATGGGTGCTAGAGTAATCAGGGAGATCACTTCATAAATTATATAAATGTCCAATCATTGTATTGTATACTTGAAACTAATATAAAATAATAGAAATAAACAACTTTTTAAAATGACACATTAGATGAGATAGACTTAATAGATATTTACAGAACATTTTATCTCCAAACAGCAGAATATACATTTTTTAAGTGCACATGGAACATCTTCCAGGATAGACCACATGCTAAACCACAAAATGAGTCTTAATAAATTAAAAGGATTGAAATCATATCAAGCATCTTTTCTGACCACAATAGTATGAACCTAGAAATTAATTACAAAGAGAAAAATGGATTATCTGACTAAAATATGGAAATAGGATCTGAAGAGGTATAGACATACAAGCATTTGACAAAAGACAACATCCTTTCATGATAAAAACCCTCGATAAATTGGCTATAGATGAAATGTTCCTCAACGTAATCAAGGATATATATGACAAGCGAACTGCTAATATTGAACACTATGCTGAAGTATTAAAAGCTTCACCTTTCCTGAAGATAAGAAAAAAGACAAGAATGTCCTTTCTCACCACTCCTATTCACGTAATACTGGAAAGTCCTAGACAGAGCAAACAGGCAAGAAAATAATTAAAATGCTTCCAAATAGAAAGAAAGAATTAAAATTATTTCTGTTTGAATATGATATGATCTTATATATAGAAAATCTTAAAGACTCCTCCCCCCAAAAAACTGTCAGAACTAATCAATAAATTCAGTAGACTTGGAAGATATAAAATCAACATACAGAAATCAGTTGCATTTCTATATACTAAAAACAAAATATCTGAAAAATAAAGAAATAAAATTTTATTCATAATTGCATCAAAAACAATATAATACTTTGGAGTATATTAGCCAAGGACTTTAATGATTGGTACACTGAAAACTATAAAATTTTGATGAAAGAAAGTGAAGACACAAATAAATGAAAAGATATCCCATGATCATGAATCAGAAGATTTCATATTTTTTAAATGTGTATTCTTTGAACAGCCGTTTATAGATTAAATGCAATCCTGATCAAAATTCTAATGGCGTATTTCACAGAAATTGAAAACGCAATTCTAAAGTTTGCATAAAATCACAAAAGACTATGAATAGACAACGCAATCCTGAGAAAGAGTAATAAAGCTGGAAGAATCAAACTTTCTTTTTGAAAACTATATATGAAGCTTTAATATAAAAAATGCTATGGTACCTGCATTAAAAACAGAAATGTAGACACATGGAACAGAAACAAGAACCCAGAAATAAAACTATGAATATATGGTCAACTAATCATTTACAAGGGGACCAAGAACACACAATGAAGAAAGGATGGTCTTTTCAATAAATCGGTTCTGAGAAAACAGGATATCCACATGAAAGTGAATAAAATTGGACCCCTGTTTTACACAACTCATACAAACTAACTTGAATTAGATTACAGATAAATGTACAAACTGAGCTGCACGCCTCTTAAAAGAAAACATAGGGGAAAAAAAAAAAACTTCTTGGTATTCTCTTGACATTGAGATTTTTTGAACATGCCACCAAAAGTACAGGTGACAAAGGCAGAAATAAACATGTGAAACTACATCACTTAATTTCTGCACAGAAATGGAACACTCAGTAAAATGAAAAAGCAACATAAAGAACAGGAAAAATATTTGCAAACAAATTATGCGATAAGGCTGGTAGTATCCATTATTCCTCTCTTGAGCCATCCCCGCTCTCAGAGTGTAGACTCAGTGCCACCATAGATGAGACATCATCAAACTGGATAATGGAGGTTGCTCCACCTAGAGGATTCCTGGATTCCCTGAAACTCCACCTCCCCCAACTTCCGGCCTCACCCAAGCCACATCCAAATGTATCCTCAGCGAGTCAGGTTCCCTTTGCTGAGCAGCTCACACTGCTGACAGCTGATCCATTTTTTGACACGGCCTCTTGAGGCAACTATAAGCACAGCATCTGTGGATCGCTTGCTGAATCTAACAGGTGGCCCGAGAGGGGTATTGGATGGGACTAAATATGGCCTGCATCTGAACCCCTCTCAGGACTGTGCCACTGGACACCTACTGCACAAAGTTGCACTAATAAGATCAAGAGACATAAGAGCTCTGCTTAGTACCTAGAAACAGACACAGAAAGGCAGCCGAAATGAGAAGACAGAGAAGCAGAAACCATATGAGAGAACGGAACAGAGATCCAGGAATAATAGAGTCTAACAGATGCTGAATTCAAAACGTTGGTTATAAAAATGTTCAATGAATTTAGGGGAAGTGTAGATGAATTCAGTGAGAACTTTAACAAAGAGATAAAAAACATAAAAATGGAAATTATAAAAGGGAACCAGTCAAAAATGAAAAACACATTATCTGAGATGAAAAGATATTAAATGGAATAAACAGAGTAAGTAAAGAAGAGAATTGAAAGACCTATTTAGAGGGTGGGAAAGCCAAGGACACTCAATCAGAATGGCAAGAAAAAGAAGCCAATAATAATTTAAGGAGGCTATGGGATACTAGTAAATGTAAAAATATCCATGTTGTAGGGGTACTGGAAACAAACAAACAAACAAAGAAACAAACAAACAAAAAACCCCACAAGACATTGAAGAACTATTTGAAGAAATAATGATGGAAAAATTCTCTAATCTGGGGAAAGAAATAGACATACAACTCCAGGAAGCTCAGAGAGTCCCCCAAACCAGGAACCCAAAGAGGCCCATATCAAGACACATCATAATTAAAATGCCACAGGTTAAACAAAGAAAGAGAATCTTAAAAGCAGCAAGAGAATAGCAGTTACCTACAAAGGAGCTCACATAAGACTAGCAGCTGATTTGTCAAAAGAAACTATGCAGGACAGAAGGGCTTGTCACAAAATATCCAACATGATGAAATCCAGGATCTACAACCAAGAATACTTTATCCAACAGAGCTATCATTTAGAGTCGAAGGACAGATAAAGAGCTTCCCAGACAAAAATAAGTAAGAGAATTTATCAACACCAAACCAGCATTTCAAGAAATGTTGGAGAGACTTATTTAAGAAGAAAAAACATGTATCAAAAACAAGAATAAAGACTGGTAATAACTACATCCCTATCAATAAGTACCTCAAATGGAAAAGAATTAAGTGCTCCAACCAAAAGATAGAGTGACTGAATGCATACGAAAACAAGACCCCTATATATGTTGCCTACAAGAGACTCACTCCAGATTAGAAGACACACACAGAGTAAAAGGAAAGGAAAAGAAAGGAAAGGAAAAAGATATTGCCTTGATGGACCTAGAGGGTATTGCACTGAATTAAATGAGTCAGATAGAGAAAGACAAATATCACACGATTTCATGTATATATAGAATCTAAAGAGCAAAATCAACGACAACAAGTGGAAATAAACTCATAGATACAGATAATATTTTGAGGGCTACTAGATGGGAGGGGGATGGGGGGACAAAAAATGTAAAGTGATTAAGAGGTACAAATGGATAGTTGCAGAATCGACGTGGAGATGTAGATTGTATCATGGGGAAGATGGTTAATAATGTTATAATATATATGTATGGGGGAAGAAGGGTATAAGATTTAGTGGAGTGATTGCTCTATGGTATATTATTGCATGCCAACTATAATTGAAAAAAAAATCTCATTGAATTGTACAGTGTAAGTACAAGCAAATTATCTATTATATTTCAATAAAGTCGGAAAAAATAAATGACTAACTAAAAAAACAAAAAGAAAAGAGATATTCAAGTCCTACCATTTGGTACCTGTGAACTTAATCTTATTTGGAAATACAGGTTTAATCTTATTTGGAAATACAGGTTTTGCAAATGTAATCAATTTAAGAAGATGTCATACTGGATTAGAGCAGGTCCTAATACAATAACTGTTGTCTATGAGAAGAGCAATTTGGACGCAGTCAGGGAGAGTGTGCCATGTAATTATGGAGGCATAGATGGTGTGCAGAGTACCAATCAGTTAGTGAGAAATGATGCACAGGCAGGAGTATGATGAAAAACAATAGAAAGTGCTGGGATCATTCAGGGCACCAAGTAGCTTCAAGTATGTGGGCGCAACTTTGGTGCTAAATAAAGCTGAAATGTGAATTAAAGTCAATTTCTCAGTATTCTGATTTATATTTAGTTTTCAAATAAGAAGTTGAGTGTTTCCGCTTGCGTCAACCTAACCAAATGTAATCTTCCTCTGAGAACTGCAGAGGGCAGTCTAAGACTTGCTACTCGAGATCGGGACCTAAAATGCAAATTTATTTATTCTAAATAGCAACATTTCATATGTCTTACTGGGATTGAATTACAGGTCACCAAAAGCAACTAATCAACTTTGCGAAATTATTAACAAAATCTGTTTGTACTGGTATCGTATTCAGAAAAAAAACTCTGGTTGATTGACAAAATGTTTACATTTCAGGCTGATTCTTCAGTATCATAGAACCTGCTCTCTGAGATCCCATTGTAAAAACTGTTTTATAGTGACTAGAGTGATAAATATCAGTCCTATTTTATGATTGAGAAAATAGATAACAGAGTGAGACTACGGCTTAATGGCATTTATAAAATGAATCAAAGATGGAACCAAAACAATTGATTTTTGTAAAATCTATTATATGACTTCAAGAAAACTGAATATACACTCCCTTTTCAGTTGGTTTTGTAATAGCCTAGAACACAGCTAAAGATCACTTGTAAATCAAGTCATTTATTTTTTCTATAAATAATAATAATTTACATACACATAAGTTCTTTCACATGCACTATCTCATTTAATTCTCACAACATGACCATATTATAGACACTGAACATATTAACATCCTCATTTTAGAGACTGGTAAACTGAAACTCAGGGTAAATTGCTTTCCTAAAGTTATAAAGCCAGTAAATAACAAATTTGGGACTAAATTAGAAACTAGTCTTGCCACTGCCTAGTCCTTTGCCATTTATACTATCTTCACTACCTCCCTTAGTTTAATATAATTTAACACTTTCTTTCAGGCCTAGGAGAGACTTAAAAGAGCTTTACAAGTATTTATCACTATACATACCCTTGTTGAGGATTAAAGCTAGTCACATTCAATGTAAAATAGAGTATAAATTTTCTTTAATATTTTTGGTCATTGATGTGAGTATCCTATGAAATTAAAAAGAAAACTGTACTTGAGGTTACAAATATTTTTGTTGCTATTATTATTAATAGGAAAAAATGGCTAAATAAATAAAGGTAGCATTTTAGTTGTGACTCTTGGTCGTTTTTTTTCCCTAATTATAACATGGAGCACTGAGCATTCACCCACAAATTATTGGAGCCAAGTGTGTCATTAGAAAGAAAAGATGCTATTTTTATTGTTGGAAGTTATGATGTTTGCTTTAGCAATTCAGTTTGGTACTGCTAATGTCATTCTTGCCAGCACTTTTTGAAAAATATTAATGATAGGAATACCAGCTCAGCATCGAATGGATATAGTTCTTCTTGAA
>NW_006433963.1:430850-433097 GCF_000325575.1 Pteropus alecto
GTATAGAATCTTTCATTTGAGAAGCATTGAAGCAGTCCTAAGGGGCTCTTTAAAAAGGACAGAAGCCTGAGAGGGAGACTTCAAAATGTTGGCTAAGAGACAAATAAAATACACTTCACTTTAAAGTTAATGTGAAATATTGTAAAACTGTGTCTTAGAGATTATTCCCCTTGTGTAATTTAAAAAACATTGGCTTGTGTTCACAAAGAAGGGGGCATGCTTTCTCCTAGCTTTCAAATAATAAGTATTCAAAATGTCCTTTTCATGAAGATTCTCATTCATAAATTGAGACTTGTCATGTTTATTAGCCAAACAACATTTGAATATCTTGGGAAAAGTTTTCTTTTCTATCTTATTTTAAGTGAAATAATTGAAATAATTGAAATGATTATCTTCCATTTATAATTTGAAAAGTCTCTAGTTAATAGATTTTGGGAAAATGGGGGATGGGATTTACAGTTCTAAAAAAGCTCATTTATTCATTTCAAAACTGAATTTGGCAGTATGTCACTCTCCAAGAATACATAGCAAAAAAAAAAAAAAGAAATTATATCATTTTGAATAATATGGTATCATCAATTAAATACAATTATATGGGATATTAGAGAGCATAGTAAAATAATTTTAATTGGATTTTCAAAATTCAAGGAAATATTCTCTAAAAAGATTATTCTTATAAGAGTACTTCATGATAAATGAGGATTTTTGAGGAAACTACCTCTCTGTAGTTAAATGTTTTTACATGGTGAATGGAGTTAAATTGACCACAAAAATGTTGGTGACCATCTATCAAGTACAAAACGTCATTAAAGATAGGTTGGTCTTTCTGGTATTAATTGATCAACAGTTTCAATTATTACCAAGACTGTTTGCAGTACAGAAAATATAACTTGTCTGTATAAAGTTATTAAGGTAAATAGTAAAAAAGAATGTACACTAGGATTCAATATTAGTTAACACTTTTGAGGATTGAAATTATCTTTCTACCTAATTTTGTTATAGTCATGGTATTGTGAAAATGATTTTAAAGAAGAATCTACAGCTTAGAATCTATTCTGAAGTTGAACAATTTGACTGATATGTTATTTTTCTATAAAAGTAAAAATGGTAATAGATTGATCAGTGATAAATCACTTAAAAATATTAGTGATTCTTTATGTACTTATTATGTACCAGGACATGTACTAAACATTTTAAATATATTACCTAATATAATCTTTCCATCAATGCTATGAATTAAAAATTGCAGTTTTAGAATGATACCTACTTGCAGATAAAAAAACTGAGGCACAGAGGGAGAAGTAAAATAAACAAATAATTTTTTAGCAAGAGATAGTACTAATGCATAAACCCAGGTCTGTCTGGCCTCAACATTGATTTCTTCTGGAAGAGAATATAACAAAAATGTACTAGTTCCTCATAGAAGTTAGTACTTTGAAAAATTTGAATTACTTTTTGATGAAAATTGGTAATGAAGAGGGATAAAAAAATGGCATAGATGATAGAGGCCGTGTTCATCTCTCTGGTGACCAAATCAAAGTTGTGATGGAAACAAGGAACACATGGCAAGGAAAATCACCTGAGATGTAGATGAACAAGCTCTACAACTAGGGAGAGAACTATGGAATCACCCTGCAATGGCAGAAGGTAGGACGGGGCAAATGCAAAGCAGCCCGGTCCAAGGAGTTGAGAGAGAGGAAGGCTGCTGCAGCTGCAGATGCCTCTTAAAGGGGCTGTATCTGTGAATGGACTTTCATCGAAACGGACCTGCTTGATCTGAGCAACAGCACCAGTCTGCTGTGCAGAGGGCACCAGAGACTTACAGGGGGACACCAGGAACTTACAGCGGGACGCTGTGTTATTGGAGTGATGGCAAGAGGCGAGGATCTCTCCGGAACAGAAGTGCTGGCAGTATCCATTGTTCCTCTGTTAAGCCCTCCCCCTTACCAGTGTGCGGAGGCAGCACTGCCATAGAAGAGACATCATCGAACTGGATAACAGAGGTCACTCCACCTAGAGGATTCCCTGAAACTCCACCTCCCTCAACTCATGGCCCCACCCAAGTCACATTTAGGCGTATCTGCAGTGAGCCAGATGCTTCTTGCTGAGCAGAGCCCAGACTCACAATAGTGGCAGCTGGCCTCATTTTCTGGTGTGGTTTCTTGAGGCAACTATAAGTACAGCATCTGTGGATTGCTTGCAGAGGGGCATAGGCTGAGACTTGGCCTGTAGCTGAACCACTCTTTA
>NW_006433963.1:433299-437863 GCF_000325575.1 Pteropus alecto
GTACTGAGTTCAAAACACTGGTTATAAAGATGCTCAATGAACTTAGGGGAAGAGTAAATGAACTCAATGAGAACCTTAACAAAGAGATAAAAAAACATAAAAATGGAAATGAAAATTATAAAAAGGAATCTGTCAGAAATGAAGAACACATTATTGGAGATGAAGAGTATATTAGATGGAATAAACAGAGTGGATAAAGAAGAGGATTGAACCACCGATATAGATGGTGGGGAAGCCGATGACATTCAATTAGAATGGCAAGAAAAAAGAAACCAAGGTTATAATAATTTAAGAAGCCTATAGGACACAATTAAATGTAAAAATATTTGTGTCATAGGGGTGCCTGAAGGAAAACGAGAAGTTGAAGAGCTATTTGAAGAAATAATGATGGAAAACTTCCCTCACCTGGGAAAGAAAATAGACATACAACCCCAGGAAGCTCAGAGTCCCAACAAAGAGGAACCCAAGGGGGCCCATACCAAGACACATCATAATTAAATACAAAGAGAGAATCTTAAAAGCAGCAAGAGAAATCCAGTTAGTTACCTAAAGGGAGCACTCATAATATTGGCAACTGATTTCTGAAAAGAAACCATGCAGGACAGAAGGGCTTGGTACAAAATATTCGAATTGATGAAAACCCAGTATCTACAACCAAGAATACTTCATCTAACAAAGCAGTCATTTAGAGTCAAAGGACAGATAAAGAGCTTCCCAGACAAAAATAAGCTGAAGGAATTTATTAACACAAAGCCAGTATTACAGGAAATGTTAGAGGGACTTCTTTAAGAAGGAAAAAGAAATGTATCAAAAACATGAATAAAAAATGGTAATAACTACATTCCTATCAATAAGTACCTCAAATGGAAAAGAATTAAGTGCTCCAACCAAAAGATAGAGTGGCTGAATGCATATGAAAACAAGACCTCTATATATCCCGCCTCCAAGAAACTCACTTCAGATTAAAAGATACACACAGACTAAAAAGAAGGAGATGGAGAAAGATATTGCCTTGATGGACCTAGAGGGTATTGCACTGAATGAAATGGGTCAGATAGAGAAAGACAAATATTGCATGATTTCAAGTACATGTGGAATGTAAAGAAGAAATAAACAACAACAACAAAAGGAGTAATAAACTCATAGATACAGAGAATATTTTGAGGGCTACTAGATGGGAAGAAGTTTGAGGAGGCAGAAAAAAGATAAAGTGATTAAGAAGTACAAATGTATAGTTGCAGAATAGACACGGAGATGTAGAGTGTAGCATGGGGACTATGGTTAATAATGTTGTAATAATTATGTAAGGGAGAAGAGAGGTAGTAGATTTAGTGAAGTGACCACTTTGCAAGTTATGTCGATCTCTGACTACTAGATTGTACAACTGAAACTAGTATATTATTGTATGTCAACTAGAATTGAAAAAAAATATTGAATTGTACAATGTAAATACGAGCAACTAATTGTTTATTATATTTCAATAAAGCTGGGAAAAGAAAAGGAAAATATGTAGATAAATTCAAACTATAGTACTGATGTTAGTAGAAAAAAACAATGAGAGCATGTCGGAATACAGGAGCAACAGAAGGAGAGGAAGAAAAAGGACCTATAGGAATTGACCAGTGTTGGAAGAGGGGCATGATATATTAGTTTCTGGATTTCAAACAGGACAACCTTAAAATCATGTGGACTTCATTAAGTCTTAACCTGTGGCTTTCAGATCTTCAGTTTTCGTGAGCAGGAACTATCGGATGTGTGAGGAGAAGTAATGTGAGGTAGTGACTAGCATTTTTGGAAAAATTCAATTTATGAGACTGTCTTTTTTTCTAAGGTTATGTCTTTTCTATTCTGTTAATTAAAACATCCTTTTTTTTAATACAAAATGTTGTTAACTGCAGATAGGAATACACGATAGTTAATATACTTAAATGTATTCAATTTATGGGACTGTCTTTTCTTCTAAGGTTATGTCTTTTCTATTCTGTTAATTAAAACATCCTTTTTTTTAATACAAAATGTTGTTAACTGCAGATAGGAATACACGATAGTTTTTTTTTTTGTCCTTAATTAAAAAATAAAAATTGTTGGTCATCGTAATTTGATGGAAACTTTTTATGGGTTGAAGAAATAAAATACTCTAGGAAAAAAAAAAAAACTGGTAATGAAGTTTTTGTGGCATCTCTAAAAAACTTAGTGGTGCCTAACCTAAGAATAAAAGAAAAACACTTTTAAAAGTTGGGTAGGACATCAGTAAAACTGCATACTAGAAAGTCTCAGGCCATTATTATATGATGAAAATTTAAAAAAACAAAACAAAACAAAAAACTGGTGACTTGCTAAAGTGGTTAATAGAAGCTCTGAAAACAAAGTCTAGAGTAATCAAGTAAATGTCCAATTAAGAAATAGCCACATTAAAAAGTGTAGGAAATTTCTTGGCATTTTACTCATCTTTTCCCATCTCTCACTGATGCAGTGCAGTCTTCATCTGGAGGAGGTGACGACTTTATTCCAAGTTAACTTCCTCAAATATGAGGAATTAGAGCATATGTTGTTTTCAACATTTTCTGAATGCTGCTCGAATGACTAGACTCAGTTTGGCCTAAGTAATAGATCAGAGGATGAAAGAGGTATATCTTAGATCTCAGGCAGTGAAAAGTGGCAGAAAGCATTCAGTACTGCTCATAAAATCTTCAGTGGAAGCACAGACTGCAGTTGCCTGGTCCAAGAGATTATTAGAAGAGACATGCAATAAAACATCTAAGGTCCCAAAGAGCAGCTGGGGTGAAAATCTTTGGAGAGTTAAGACATGCAAAAACAGTCATGCATATAGGGGCATTGCAAACACTATACACAGGCATGAAAAGTACACACAGGTGTAGGCAACAGGAAGATTCAGGAAGATTTGAAATGACCTTAAGGCTTTACAACAGGCTGACCCTAAGTCTTAAATAACATCTAGCTAAGAAGTGAGAATTGTCCTTGCACAGAGCCAATCTGCCAATACTGGGAAAAGTGACATTTTTTTTCCCCAAATGTCCAAGAAAAATAATTACAAGCAAATAAACAGGAAAACATAACCAATTCTAAGGAAAAAAATAAATTGGCAGAAACAATCTCTGAGGAAGCACAGACATCAGACTTAATTGAAATAAACATTTACAAATCTGTTTTAAAGTTGCTCAAAGAACTAAAGGAAAACACGGAGAAAGAATTAAAGGAAATTTTAAAATACATGAACCAAATAATGACTTTAACAAAGAGATATACATTGTATAAAAAAAGAACTAAACAGAAATTCTGGGGCTGAAAAATACAATAAATGCATTAAAAATTACTAGAAGAGTTCGATAGGAGATTTGATGGTAATATAGAAGAATGACTAGGGAGACTAAAAGGACATTTGAAATTATGAAGTCTGAGGAGCAGAAAAAAAGAGTGATAAAGAGTGAACAGAGACTAAGGGACATATAAAATAAAATCAAGTTGACCAATATATACACTATTGGGGTCCCAAAAGCAGAAGAGAGGAAGAGGCAAAAAGCTTATTTAAAGAATTAATGGGAAAAAAAGCAAGAAATATGGTTGTGTGAGGGGTTCCCTTAATATCTCCCCTTGAAATTACAACAAACTGAATAGCTACATTCCAACAAAAAACACCCATCCTAGTACACAAGCTCGTCTCAGAGGTCTGTGCATCAGAGCATCTGAAGGTGGGCGAATAAAGCAAGCAAAGGAGGAAGAAAGGGACAAGAGCTGAGACTGATGCTGCAGATGCAGCCCAATGCTCCCTACAGGAATGAGAGAGAAGGGAGAAATTAGGTAGCAGGGCATACTCTCTGTAGCCCTAAACATTCCTGCCTGAGTGATCAGCCTATATACTACCCTGAAGAATCCAATGCTCAGAGCAGAGACCAGGGCAGACAAAATAGAGAGAAGCAACAGCTGCGTTTTAAAAAGCAACTACCATTGTCAAGCAGAAAGCTGAGTCGCGAAGCCTGGCTACCTACCCACCACCCTCCAGAACTAGCAGTGGGCTTCAGGGGAAACTGCAGTAGCTAGTGTCCTACTACGGAGCAGAAAGTCTGAAGCATCAGGAACTGAGATGCACACTGCTGTTGGTCGCAGTGACAGGGGTGGAGATATAGAGGCAAGGTAACTGAAGTTTGGTGGAAAGCATTACTGGAAGGGAAGCAGCTACAGACACACCAGCGGCCTCTCCAAATCCACCCCACTCCCACCCATCCAGGCTGATTCTGGAGGAGGCAGCACAACACTATATATGGCCACTGGAGCAGTTCCAGGACTTCAGGGGCTCTTTGGAGGTATGGATACCCATCACCAATCACATTGTCCCACAAAAGTGGAGTCCTGGGACTGAGATGACTAGGTCACACCGGACACACACATTTCCCCAGGGAATAGCGGACTTTTTTTTTCCCCCCCCCCACAAAGAATAAGAGAGAGGTCTAAGCAGTTCAGGAGGCTTGGGCATCACCTACCGAAAAACATAAGAAAAAATCTCTACTTTCAACTTGGTAAAGAGAGAGAATTCTAAAAAAAAAAA
>NW_006433963.1:437959-443844 GCF_000325575.1 Pteropus alecto
TTCCTCTCCTCTGATCTCTCTCCTTGAGACCACAAGGAGCTGAACATCTATATCCCAACAAATAGCACCCAAACTGCACATAAGCAAGTCTGAGAGATCTGCGCATCAAAGCATCTACAGGCAGGCCATTAGTGCACAAGACAGGGAGCCAGAGAGAAAGAAACAAAGCCAAGGACTGCAGAAAGCAGCCCCAGCCCATAGTTCCCGGCAGGACGAGGGGGTGGGGAGAACAACACAATGGTTGTTTGGCTCTTTGAATCCCCAAATGGTCCTGCCAGAGGGATAAACATATCCCACTTAGTGGAGCCTAGTGAGCAGGGCAGAGATCGAACACAGAGGGGCAATAGCTGTGTATTAGTAACTGCCTTTGCTGGGCAGAAAGCTGAGTTATGGAGCCTGGCAGCCACCCCCCACCACGCCAGAGCACGCCCTCCCCTCACCCCACCATACCCTCTCTGGCAGGAGCACCGAACTACCGCAGATATCATGCAACCAGAACTGAAACATACACAGCAGCTGGTTTCAGAGATGGGGGGAGTGATATAGAAGCAAAGCATCTGAGGCCTGAGCCAGCATCACTGGAAGGAAAACAGTCAAACACAAAGCTGACCACTCCCAATAGACCCACCCCCTTCCAGACAGACCAATTCACAAAGAAGCAGCAGAGCACTGCATCTGACATTTGGAGCAGGACTGGGGCTTCAGGGCTTTTTTAGAGGTTGAGACTCTCATTGCTCTTTATATTCTCCCATGGAGGTGAACTCCTGGGACCAAGGCAAACTTGTCACAGAGGAGATACACATTTTTCCAGAGAAAAAAAGGGCATTCTTAACCTCAATGCAGAAACCCAGCGGGCTTTTGGCAGTACAGTAGGCTTGGGTGCCACTTACTGGAAATCAACAGAAAAATCTCTTCTTATCAACCTGCTAATGAGAGATCACTCTGAGGCAAATTTATGTTCTTAAAAGAAAAAAAAAAAACAAAAAACAGATTACATTTCCATTAATGCCTAGGTGGAGAAATAGTCCATCAAATACCACAAACAACCAAGGTGACAAGGCAACTCAGAAAGAAAATGAAAAATCTCCAGAAAATATACTTAAAAATATAGAAATATGTGATTATAATGACAGAGAACTGAAGATTGCTCTTCTGAAAAAACTCAGCTAGATGCAAGAAAATCTTTTTTTTTTAAAGAAAATTCTGATGAACAGTTCAATGAACTTATAAACAAAGACAATGAACAACAGAAATACTTTACCAAGAAGATTGAAACACACACACACACACACACACACACACACAGCACACAAATAGAACTTCTGGAGGTGAAGAACTCACCAAAAAAAAATGAAGAATAAAATAGCAAGCTTAGGAAATATAGCTGACCAGACAGAAGAAAGAATTAGTGATATTGAATATAGAAATCTAGAAATGAAGCAGAAGGAAAAAGAGACTTGAGAGTAAAAAATAATGAAAGAAATCTACAAGAACTATTTGACACTATCAGAAAAAGCAACATAAGAATAATGGCTATACCAGAAGAAAAAGAGAGAGAGAAAAGAACAGAGAGCATATTTGAACAACTAGTCAACGAGAATTTCCCAAACCTATGGAAGAACTGAATCTTTGAATACAAGAGGCAAACAGAAAACCTTATTATCTCAACCCAAAAAGGCTTTCTCCAAGACACAATATATTAAATTATCAAGTATTAATGACAAAGAAAGAATTTTCAAGGCAGCCAGGGAAAAGATGGTAAAAAAAAAAAATAGATTATAATTGGAAATCTCAGCAGACACATTACAAGCTAGGAGGGAGTGGAACTAAATATTCAAGCTATTGAAATAAAGAAATTACCAGCCAAGAATAATACATCCAGGAAAGCTCTCCTTTAGATATGAAGGAGAAATAAAGACCTTTACAGGCATATAAAGCTGAAGGAATTTTCCACAAGGCCTGCATTACAGGAAATACTGAAAAGGGTCATTCTAACTGAAACAAACAAACAAACAAAACAAACAAAAAAAAACAAAAAAAAATACATAACTATTAATAAGATGACTAACAAGCAGACAGAAGCAGAAGAGTGCAACCTTCATTAAACAGGGTATTATATAAGTGTAAATATTACATAATGGTTAAAGGCAAAAACATACATGAAAAAAAGAGAAG
Organism: Pteropus alecto; assembly: GCF_000325575.1. Classification (NCBI taxonomy): domain Eukaryota; kingdom Metazoa; phylum Chordata; class Mammalia; order Chiroptera; family Pteropodidae; genus Pteropus; species Pteropus alecto. The sequence continues at coordinate 440,135 of NW_006433963.1, forward strand.
AAGACAACAGCTACTGCAACATGGAAAGGAACATAGAGCGATAAAAAGGATAATGTAAGGCAACAAAAACATAAAAGAGGAGGGGATAAAAATCCGAATCTAAAAAAATATGAAGATGAGGTGATGCAATAAAAATATAACTATCCTTTACATAAACTTAATGGTAACCATGCACACAAAAAATCCAGAACTGAGACACATAACATAAAACAAGAGGGAACAGAGGAATAAACCATAAAACTCCACCAAATTAAAATTACAGATAGAAGGCAAGGACAAGGAAAAAATGGAAACATCAAGCTACCAGAAAACAAAAGATAAAATAGCTACAGGAAAACCTCATATTTCAATAATCATCCTAAATGTAAATGGACAGAACTCACCAATAAAAAGACAAAACATAGAAGATTGGATCAAAAAACAAAGCCTAACCATATCTGACTTCGACAGACACATCTCAGTTCCAAAGACAAATATAAACGCAAAGTGAAAGGGTGAAAAATAATACTCTAAGCAAATGGTATGCAGGGAGCAGTGGGTGTAGCTCTACTTATATCTGATGAAATGGACTTCAAGATTAAAAAAAAAAAAGCAATGAGAGACAATGACAGACACTTCATAATGATAAAGGGAACCATACATCAAGAAGATATAAAACTTATCAATATTTATGCTCGAATCAGGGAGAATCAAATTATATAAAGCAACTACTAACAGAACTAAATGGAAAAACTGACAAAAACACAGTTATACTAGGAGAACTAAATTCCCCACTGTCAGCTATGAAAATATTATCCAAATAGAAAATCAATAAGAAAATATTATCCTTAAATGACACGTTAGACCAATTGGATATAATCGACACTTACAGAGCCCTTCATTCCAAAATATTAGATTATACATTCTTATCATGGAACATTCTCAAGGATAGACCATATGTTGAGACACAAATCTAGCCTCAACAAATTTAAGATTGAAATTATACCAAGCATCTTAATTGACCATAATGCTTTGAAACTGGAGATCAGCTAAGAAGAGTGCAAGAAGAACCACAAATACATCGGGATAAACACCATGATACTGAAAAACGATGAGGTGGTAAAAAAAAAAATAGGAAAGATTGAGAGATACATAGAAACAAATAAAAATAAAAATATAACATATCAAACTCTTGGGACACAGTAAAAGCAGTAATAAGATGAAAGTTTACATCATTACAGGCCCATCTCCAGAAAAAGAGATAGGTCCCAAATAAACAACATAACATTACATTTTTGGAAACTAGAAAAAGAACAAATAAAGCCTAAAGTCAGCAAAGGAGGTAAATGATAAAAATTAGAGCAGAATTACAAGAAATTCAGAACAAAAATGCAATATAAAAAATAAATGTAACTAAGAGCTGGTTCTTTGAGAAGATTAATAAAATTGGCATACCTCTGGCTAGACTCACTAAAAAAAAAAGGAGAAAGGACACAAAGAAAATCAATAATGAAAGAGAAGATGTTATGACAGATACAACTGAAATACAAAGGATCATACAAGAATATTATGAAAAATTATATGACACCAAATTTAATAGACTAGAAGAAATGGACACATTGTTAGAAATATGCAACCTAACTAGACTGAATCATGAAGAACTGGAAAATCTAAACAGATCCATCAACAGTATAGAACTGAAATAATCATTAAATCCTCCCAAATGTAAAAGTCCAGTACCAGGTGGCTTCAGCAATGAATTCTACCAAACATTCCAAGATTTAATACCTGTTCTCAAACTTTTCCAAAAAACTAAAGAAGAGGCAATACTTCTTAAGTTATTTTATGAGGCCAACGTTACCCTGGCACCAAAACCTGGTAAAGATAACACACACACACACACACACACACACACACACACACACACACACACACACACACACACACTATAGACTAATATCTCTCATGAACACAGATGCATGACCCTAAATAAAATACTAGGGGATCAAATACAGCAATACATTAAAAAGATTATACACCATGATCAAGTGGACTTTATCCCAGGGGCACAGAAATGGTTTACCATACACAAATCGATTAACGTGATATACCACGTAAACAAAATAAAGGATAAAAATCATATGAGCATATCAATAGATGCAGAAAAAGCCTTTGAAAAGATACATCATTCATTTATAATTTAAAAAACTCAATAAAATAGATATAAAAGAAATAAACACAAAATAATAAAGGCCGTATATTACAAACCCTCAGGTAACATTATACTTAAGGGTGAAAGGGTGAAAACCTTTCTTCTAAGATCAAGAACAAGACAAGTCTGTCCACTCTCATCACTCCTATTCCGTATAGTGTTGGAAGTACTAGATAGAGAAATCAAGTAAGATAAATGAAAGTTATTCAAATAGGGAATGAAGATGTCAAATGATCACTTTTTGCAGATGACACAATTTGTCATGTCGAAAACCCTAAAGACTCTACTAAAAATCTATTATAAACGATAAAGAAATACAGTAAAGTTTCAGGATACAAAATCAATATAGAAAAATTAACATTGTTTCTATACCCTAAAATGAATTTGCAGAAAAAAGAAATGAAAATAACAATTCCCTTTGCAATTGCAACAAAAAGTATAAAACACAAGAATAAACCTCATAAAATATGTGAAGGACCTCAACATTAAAAACTATAGAACATTATTAAAGGAAATTGTAGAAGGCACAAAGAAAGGGAAAGATATTATATGTTCATAAACTGGAGAATCAATGTAGTTAAAATGACCTTATTACCTAAAGCATTTTACAGATTTAATGCAATCCCCATCAAAATTCCAATGGCATTCTTAAAGAAACAGAACAAAAAAATTATCAGATTTGTATGGACGCATAAAAGATCCTGACTAGCCAAAGCAATTCTGAGGGAAAATAAAACAAGGCTTAAGGTATCACTCTGCCTGACATCAATGTATACTACAAAGTGTCATTAATCAAAACAACATGGAATTGGCAGAAAACACACACACACACGCACACGCACACGCACACACCAATGAAACGGAATTGAGAGTCCAGAAATAAACATTCATATACATGGGCAAATAAATTTAGACTAAGGAGAAAAAAAAATGGAGAAAGGAAAGCCTCTTCAATAAATGCTGCTGGGAAAATTGAAAAGCCACATGTAAAAGAATGTCAACATACACCAAAATTAACTTAAAATGGATCGAACGCCTGAATATAAGATCTGAAACAATAAATTGCATAGACAAAAAAAAGATCCTAGACTTATGGATCTTGGATTTAGAGAAGATTTTATGAACTTGACCTAAAAGTTAAAGGAAGTAAATGAAAAAACAAATAATGGGACTATATCAAACTAAAAAGCTTCTGCACAGCAAAAGAAACCATCAACGAGATAATGAAACTATCATCTGAATGTGAGAAGATATTTTCAAACAACACCTCTGATAAGGACCTAATATTCAATGTATACAAAAAAAGTCATACGATTCAACAATAAATAAAACAAACAATCCAATTAAAAAATGGGCAGCAGATCTGAGCAGACACTTCTCCCAAGAAGACATACAAATGGCCAACAGGCATATGAAAATGTGCTCTACTTCTCTAGTTTTACAGAAATGCAAATTAAAATCATAATGAAATACCACCTTACACTTGTTAGAATGGCAATCTTCAACAAGAAAAGTAAAA
>NW_006433963.1:443893-456446 GCF_000325575.1 Pteropus alecto
ATACATTGCTTGAGAATGAAAATTGGTACAGCTACTATGAAAAACAGTATGGAGGTTCCTCAAAAATATAAGAATAGAATTATCATATGACCCAGTAATCCCTCTTCTGAGTATCTATGCTCCTAAGTTTGAAAACATTTATTCATAAGATATATGCACGCTGATGTTCATAGCAGCATTATCCACATTCGCTAAGACATGAAAACAATTGAAGTGCCCTTTGATAGATGATTGGATAAAGAAGATGTGGTACATATATATATAATGGAATATTACTCAGACATAAGAAAAGATGAAATATTGTCATGTAGTATCTATGCTCCTAAGTTTGAAAACATTTATTCATAAGATATATGCACGCTGATGTTCATAGCAGCATTATCCACATTCGCTAAGACATGAAAACAATTGAAGTGCCCTTTGATAGATGATTGGATAAAGAAGATGTGGTACATATATATATAATGGAATATTACTCAGACATAAGAAAAGATGAAATATTGTCATGTTTGACAACATGGATGGATCTTATCTTGCTAAGTGAAATAAGTCAGACAGAAAGAATTGAGAACTATATGATTTCACTTAGATGTGGGTTACAAAACTGAAAACAAGTGAACAAGACAATCAAATAGAGACTCATGGACGCAGACAACAGTTTAGTGGCTACCAGAGAGAATAGGAGAAGGGGAGTTAAATAAGGATAAAGGAGGTCAAATACATAACAAGGGAAGGAAATTTGACTTTGGGTAGTGAACACACAGATGACATATTATTGAATTTTACAGTTGAAACCTATATAATTTTATTACACAATGTCGCCAATAAATTTAATTAAAATTAAAATAAATAATAGACTTTTAAACAGACCATAACAAGAGACAATTGTATGATATAATGGTAAAGAGATCATTCCAAGAAGAGAATATAACACTTGCAAATGTCTATGCACCCAACATAGGAACACCTAAATACATACAGCAAATACTAAAAGACATAAATGGAGAGATTGATAGTACTACAATAATTGTAGGGATCTTAAAGACTCCACTTATAGCAATGGCTATATCATCCAGACAAAATCAACAAGAAAATATTGGCCTTAAGTGATGAAACAAATAGATTTACTAGATATACACAGAAGATTACATCCCCCAAAAGTAGAATACACATTCTTTTCAAGTGCACATGAACATTCTCAATGATGCATCACACGTTAGGCTATGGACAAGTCTCAATAAATTTAAAAAGTTTGGAATCATATTAAGCATCTTTTTTGGCCACAATAGTATGCAACAACAAATCAATTATAACAGGAAAACTGAGGAAAAAAAATGTGTAGAGGCTGAACAACATGCTACTAAACAATCAATGGGTTAGTAAAGAAATTAAAGAGAAAATTTAAAAAAATATACCTTGAAACAAATGAAAATAAAACATTACAAAATCTATGGGACATAACAAATTTGTTCTAAGGGGGAAGTTTATAGTAATACAGGCCTATTTCAAGAAACAAGAAAAATCTCAAATAATCTAAACTTACACCGAAAGAAACTAGACAAAGAAGAATAAACAGAGCCCAAAGTTAACAGAAGGAAGAAAATAGTAAAAGCTAGAGCAGAAGTAAATAAAATTAAATTTGGAGACCACACTTTCTCTGATTTCAAACTATACTACAGAGCTACAGTAATTAAAACAGTATGGTACTAACACAAAAACACACATAGACAGACGGAATTGAATAGAGAGACCAGAAGTAAACCCATGCTTATATAGTCAATTAAATTTACAACAAATGAGGCAAAAATATACAATGGGGAAAAGTCTTCAATAAATGGTGCTCTGGGTATTTATCCAAAGGAAACCAAAACAATAATACTTAAAGATCTATGCATCCCTACATTCATGGCAGCACTATTTACAATAGCCACATTATGGAAGCAAACTAGATGCCCATCAACAGAAGATTGGATAAAGAAGTTACAGTTCATATATACAATGAAATATTACTCAGCCATAAAAAAAATAAAATAAAATCCTACCATTTGCAATGACATAGATGGACTTAGAGGTTATCATGCTGAGTAAAATAAGTCAGACAGAGAAAGATGAATACCATATAATTTCACTTATATGCAGAATCTAAGGAACAAAAGAACAAACTAATCAAAAACAGACTCACAAATATAGAGGACAATCTGGTAATGGCTAAAGGAGAAGAGGTTTGGGGGACTGGGAGAAAGGGATGAAGGGTTAATGAAGTACCAATTAGAAGTTAATAGATGGTCATGGGGCTGGGGAGGACGGCATGGGGAATGCTGTTATCATTAATGAAATGGCTAGGTAGAGAGTAAGAGGAGAGGAAGAGCAATTAGGGGGATCATTTTATAAACTATATAAATGTCTAACCAATGTACCGTATACCTGAAACTAATAAAATAAAATTTTAAAAAGAAGTTATGGTTCTTTAATACAATAGAATATTACCCAGCCATAAAAAAATGAAATCATACCATTTGCAATGATATGGATGGATCTAGAGGTTATTATGCGGAGTGAAATAAGTCAGACAAAGAAAGATAAATACCATATGATTTTATATGTGATTTATTTGTGGAATCGAAGATACAACAACAACAACAACAAAAACAAAGAGAGATTTTATGCACTGTTGGTGAGATTGTATACTAGTGCAGCCACTATGAAAAACAGTGTAAAGAGTCCTCAAAAAATTAAAAATAGAATTACCATATGATTCAGCATTTCTAGTTCTGAACATTTATCCTAAGAAAACAAAAATAAACTAATTTAACAAGATATATGCACCATTATGTTCATTGCAACATTATTTACAATAGTCATGATATGGAAGCAAGCTAGGTGTCCATTGATATATGAATGAAAAAAGATGTGGTATGTATCTACACAATGGAATATTACTCAGTTATAAAAATAATAAAATCTTGTCATTTGCGGCAACATGGATGGATCAAGTGTGTTAGGCTAAGTGAAATAAGTCAGAGAAAGACAAATACTGTATCATTTCACTTATATGTGGAATCTAAAAAACTAAGTAAGTGAACAAACAAAACAAAATAAACAGACTCAGATACAGAGTATGAACTGATAGTTGCCAGAGGGTTGCATGGTGGGTAGAATGAGACAAAAGGTGAAGGGGATTAAGAGGTCTAATCTTTTAGTTATAACATAAATAAGTCATGAGGATGTAATGTACAGCATAGGGAATACAGTCAATAATATCACAATAACTCTGTACGGTGACAGATGGGTACTAGATTTATCAGGGCAATCACTTCGTAAGGTATGGAAATGTCAAAACACTATGTTGCGCATCTAAAATTAACATAATATTGTATGTCAACTATAATTAAAAAAGAACTTTATATTCCAGAAAGAAAAGCAACCCAACTAATTTGAGCAGAGGATATAATAAACATTTTTCAGATACATAAACATGACCAAAAGATACATGAAAAGATGTTCATCACTCATTATTAGGCAAATACAAATCAAAATCACAATGACATATTACTTCACACCTTTAGAATGTCTATTATCAAAAAAAAAAGTAATAACAAGTGTTATAGAAGATGTGGAGAAAAAGGAACTCTCATACACTGTGGGAATGTAAACTGATGTAGCCACTGGAAAGCAGCATGGAGATTCCTCAAATAATTATGAATAGAATTATAATGACCCATCAATACCACTTCTGGGTACTTATTCAAATAATATGAAAGCACTAATTCCAAAAGATACATGCACCCTTATGTTTATTGCAACATTATTTACAATAGCCAAGATGTAGAAATAAACTAAGTGCTCTCAATGTATGAATGGATAAAAAAAATGATGTGAAATATATATATATATACACATATACATATATATACATACATACACACACACACACACACACACACACATATATGTATATATGTTATGGCGCGAATGATTCTAAGACCCACGGAGCCAATCGAGATTAATCATTACACACACAATGAAATACTACTCAGCTATAGAAAAAACAAAATCTAGCCATTTGTGAGAACATGGATGGATCTCAATGGTATTATGCTAAGTGAAATAAGTTAAATAAAGAAAGACAAATACCACATAATTTTACATATATGTGGATTCTAAAAAAAATGAACAAAACAAAAGAACCTCATAGATACAGAGAACAAATTGGTGGTTACCAGAGGGGAGAGGGTTAGGGGCTGGGCAAACTTAGTGAAGGGAGTCAAGAGGTACAAACTTCCAGTCATAAAATAAATAAGTCATAAGAATGTAATTTATAGCATGGTGACTGTAGTATTATAATATAGTATAATATTGTAGCAGATATTTAAAATTTGTCAAGAGATTAACTTTAAAAATAATGTCAAGAAAATAATTTGTAACTTTATCGTGACAGATGGTAACTAGACTTATTGCGGTAATCATTTCACAGTGGATACAGATATCAAATCATTATGCTGTATACTTGAAACTAATATAATATTATATGTCAATTGTACCTCAAAAAAACCTTAGAATTTTCTTAGTAATAGGAGAATCTTTGTATGCTAACAAGGTGACCCATGGCAGCACCTAGACTTCGTCAGGATGGGAGCTGGTCATCAAAAAGGCCAAACACAAGATTGGTGAGTTGGAACTTTCAGTAGCTTGACCGTCAGAGAGGAAAAGGAGGCTGGATATTGAGTTCAATCAATGGCCAGTTATTTAATTAGTCATACTTTTGTAATGAAACCTCATATAAAAATTCTGAAAAATTTACTGAAAAAGTGACACGACTTGACTTCAGGGGAACAGAAACATTTGTACTCAGAACCCTCCTAGACCTTGCCCTTTATCTCTCTTTATCTGGTTATTCATTTTCAATCTTTTCAATAAAATCATAGTTATAAGTATAGTACTTTCCTCTAGTGAATTATAAAACCTGAGGGGGTTGTTGAAAGTTCCAAATTTATAGTCAGTGGGGCAGAAGTTAGTGTATTCTGGGAACCAAGTTATGGATGGCATCTGAAGTAAAGGCAGTCTTGTTGGGGACATTGCCCTTTAACTTGTAGGATCTGACACTCAGAAATAAATTGAATTATAGGATTCCCAGTTGGTATCTGAGAATTAATGTTGGAAATCAATCAGTAACTTACAATATCTTTGTCATATAGTCTAACACTTATTTGTCATAAAGGTAAAAATCATTGAAAATAATTGATTTTGGAAATATGAAGTGAACACCAATTTGTTATTTTATTATTTCATTTTTCAATCAGTTCACTGGTAAATTTGACACTGCATGGGTTCTAATTTATATAGAAGTTAGCACCATGTTGATGTTAAATTAATGTTTAAGAGCAGTAACATTAAAACCACATATACTCTAGACAGGAGAAAAATGGCAAAGATGACAGAGGCATTGTACATTCCTCTTGCAAACAAATCAAAGTTGTGACAGAAACATGGAGAAATCAACAATCAAATTCACCTAAGATCTAAATGAATAGAAGCACTACAACTACGGAGAGAAATAAGAAATCACTCTGCAATGGTAGAAAGTAGGAGGGGACAAGATGCGAGGTTGCTTGGTCTCTAGTGGCTGAGTGGGACAGAGGCTATGGGAGCGGCAGCCGGCAGCTGCAGATACCTCTTAAAGGGGCTGTGTCTGGGAGCAGACTTTCACAGTGACGGACCTGCTCGGTCTGAGCACCAGCACCCAGTCGGCTGCTCAGAGGGCACGACTTACAGGGAGACACTGCGTTGTCGGAGTGAGGGGCGGAGGCGAGGCTTTCTCCTGGGCAGAAGTGCAGGCAGTATTTATTGTTGCTCTGTTGAACCCTCCCCGCTCCTAGTAGGTGGACTCAGCACCGGCATAGCTGAGACGCCTTCGAACTGGATAACAGAGGTTTCTTGGCACAGAGGATTCTCTGAAACTCTGCCTCCCCAAACTTTTGGCCCCACCCAAGATAATCCAAGTATATCCTCAGTGAGTCAGGTGCCTCATGCTGAGCCAACTCCAGGACTCATACTCGTGGCAGCTGATCTCGTTTTCTGGTGTGGTTTCTTGAGGCAACTAACTGTAAGCACAACATCTGTGGATTGCTTGCTTAATCTCAACAGGTGGCCCTGGAGGTTCACATGCTTGGTCTAAACTTGGCCTGAAGCAGAACCCCTCTCGGCACTGTGCCACTGGACATCTATTACACAAAGCCGCACTAATAAGACCAGAAGACTTAGGAGCTTTGCTTAATACACAGAAACAGACACAGAAAGGTGGCCAAAATGGGAAGACAAGGAAGCAGAAACCATATGAGAGAACAGAACAGAAATCTAGGAATAATGGAATCAAGCAATCTCACAGATGCAGAGTTCAAAACACTGGTTATAAAGATGCTCAATGAATTTAGGGGAAGAGTAGATGAACTCAGTGAGAACTTTAACAAAAAAGATAAAAAAAACATAAAAATGGAAATGGAAATTATAAATGGGAATCTGTCAGAAATAAAGAGCACATTATCTGAGATGAAGAGTATATTTGAGGGAATCAACAGAGTGGAGGAAGAAGAGGAACAAACTACCAATATGCAGGATGGAGAAGCCATGGACAATCAGAATGGCAAGAAAAAGAAAACCAAGACTATACTAATAATTTAAGGAGCCTATGGAACACAAGTAAGTGTAAAAATATCTGTGTCATAAGGGTACCTGAAGGAAAACAAGAACTTGAAGAGCTATTTGAAGAAATAATGATGGAAAACTTCCATCACATGGGGAAGGAAATAGACATACAACCCCAGGAAGCTCAGAGAGTCCCCCAAACCAAGACACATCATAATTAAAGTGCCAAATGTTAAATACAAAGAGAGAAACTTAAAAGCAGCAAGAGAAAAGCAGTTAGTTCCCTACAAGGGAAACCCATAAGACTGGCAGCTAATTTCTCAAAAGAAACCATACAGAACAGAAAAGCTTGGCAATAAATAGTCAACGTGATGAAAATCCAGTATCAACAAGCAAGATTATTTTGTCCAGCAAAACTATCATTTAGAGTCGAATGACAGATAGAGAGCTTCCCAGACAAAAATAAGCTAAAGGAATTTACAACAGCAAGCCAGTATTAAAGGAAATGTTAGAGGGACTTCTTTAAGAAGAAAAAAAAAAAAACATGTAGCCAAAACATGAAAAAAGAATGGTAATGACTACATTCCTGACAACAAGTACCTCAAATGGAAAAGAATTAAGTGCTCTAACCAAAAGATAGTGTGGCTGAATGGATAAGAAAACAAAACTCCTACCTATGCTGCCTAGAAGAGACTTCAGATTAAAACACACACACACACACACACACACACACACACACACACACACACACACACACACATTAACAGGAAGGAGATGGAATAAGATATTGCCTTGATTGCCTTAGAGGGTATTGTGCTGAGTGAAATAAATCAGACAGAGAAAGAAAAATATCACATGATTTAACATACACGTGGAATCTAAAGAACATCATCATCAACAACAACAAATGCATGAATAAACTCATAGATACAGAGAATATTTGGATTGCTACTAGATGGGAGGGGGTTTGGGGGATGGTGAAAAAGGGCAAAGGGGTTAAGAAGTAAAAATGGATAGTTGCACAATAGACATGGAGATATAATGTGTAGCATGTGTTTTCACTTCCCATACTTAGATTTCTTTCCGTCACTACATATTTGACCCCCTTTACCCTGTCAACATTTCCCCTAGACCCTCCCCCTACCCTCTAGTAATCACTAATCTATACTCAATGTCCATGAGTCTGTTTGTCCTGTTCATTTGTTGCTTTTAGGTTTATATCTCCCATATAAGGTATATCATGCGATTTTCAACTTTTTCTGTCTGGCTTATTTTGCTTAGCATGATTATCTCGAGGTCCGTCCATGTTGTCGCAAATGTAATTATTTCATCTCTTCTTATGCCTGAATAATATTCCATTGTATATATGTACTACAGCTTCTTTAGCCAATCATCTGTTGTAGGATACTTCGGTTGCTTTAATGTCCTGGCCATTGTGGATAATGCTGCTATGAACATTGGTGTGCAAATATCTTTTTGGATATGGGTTTTCAAGCCTTTGGGGTAAATACTCAATAGAGGGATTGCTGGATCATATGGTAGATTAATTCTTAGTTTTTTGAGGAACCTTCATACTGTTTTCCATAGTGGCTGTACCCATTTGCAGTTCCACCAGCAGTGTATGAAGGTTCCTTTTTCTCCACATCCTCTCCAACATTTGTTATTATTTGTCTTGTTGATAACAACTATTCTAACAGATGTGAGATGGAATCTCATTGTGGTTTTGATTTGCATTTCCCTAACAGCTAGTGATGCTGATCATCTTCATATATTTGTAGCCATTTTGTATGTCCTCTAGGGAGAAGTGTCTGTTCAGATCCTCTGCCATTTTTTGATTAGATCATTTGTTTTTTGTTATTGAGTTGTATGAGTTCTTTGTATATTTTAGATATAAGGCCCTTATTGGAGGCATCGCTTTCAAATATATTTTCCCATTTGGATGGTTGTCTCTTTGCCTTGTTGATGATTTCTTTTGCTGAGCAGAAGCTTTATACTTTGATGCAGTCCTATTCCTTTATTTTAGCTTTGACTTCTCTTGCCTTTGAGGTCAAATTCATAAAATACTCTTTAAGTCGAAGGTCCTTGAGTTTCATTCCTATGTTTTTTTCTATGCACTTTATTGTTTCAGGACTTATATTCAGGTCCTTAGTCCATTTTGAGTTAATTTTGGTGTGTGATAATAGACAACATTCTAGTTTCATTCTTTTGCAGGTGGTTATCCAGTTGTCCCAGCATCATTTATTGAAGAGGCTTTCCTTTCTCCACTCTATGTTTTTGGCTTTTTTGTCGAAAATTATTTGCCCATATAAATATGGGTTTACTTCTGGATCTCGATTCTGTTCCACTGGCCCCTGTGTCTGTTTTTCTGCCAATACCATGCCATTTTGATCACTGTCGCTTTGAAGTCGGGTAGAGTGATGCCTCCAGCCATGTTCTTTTTTTCTCAGGATGGCTTTGGCAATTCGGGGTCTTTTGTGCTTCCATACAAAATCTGAATTTTTTGTTCTATTTCATTAAAAAATGCAAATGGGATTTTGATGATGCTTTAGGCAATGCTTTAAGTAATACGGTCATTTTAACTATGTTGATTCTCCCAACTCAAGAACGCAGAATATCTTTCCATTTTTTTTTTATCTTCTTTGATTTCTTTTTTAGTCTCGTAGTTTTCATTATATAGGTCCTTCATATGTTTTGTTAGATTTATTCTGAGGTATTATATTCTGTTTGTTGCAATTGCAAAAGGAATTATATTTCCATTTCTTTTTCTGACACTTCTTTATTAGAGTATAGGAACACTATGGTTTTTTGAACATTGATTTGTATCCAGAAAATTTACTATATTTGCTTATTTTTTCTAGTAGTGTTCTTGTGAAGTCTTTAGGGTTTTCTATATAGAGAATCATGTCATCTGTAAATAGTGACAGTTTGACTTCTTCGTTTTCTATTAAGATGGCTTTTATATCTTTCTCGTCTGATTGTACTCGCTAGGACCTCAAATGTTAAATTGAATAACATTGGTGATAGTGGACGGCCTTGCCTTGTTCTTGATCTGAGAGGGAAGGTTTTTAGTTTTTCACCATTAAGTATAATGTTGGTTGAGGGTTTGTCATATATGGCCTTTATTATGTTAAGTTACTTTCCTTTCACACTGATTTTTCTTAAGTATTTTGATCGTAAATTGATTCTGTATCTTGTTGAAGGCTTTTTCTGCATCCATTGATATGATCATATGATTCTCATTTTTTAATTTGTTTATTCGGGGTATCACATTAATTTCTTTGCATATGTAGAACCATCCCTGTGTCCCTGGGTCCAGGACCAGATCGCTTCACCAGTGAATTGTATCAAACATTCAAAGAAGATATAATACCTATTCTCCTCAAACTCTTCCAAAAAAATCGAAGAAGAGGCAATACTTCCCAACTCATTTTATGAGGCCAATGTTACTCTGATATCAAAATCTGGTCAAGATAACACAAAAAAAGAAAACTACAAACCGATATCTCTCATGAACATAAATGCAAAAATCTTAAATAAGATACTAGCAAACTGAGTACAGCAATATATGAAAAAGATTATACAGCACTAATTAGGCTTCATCCCAGAGGCACAGGGACGCTTCAACATACGCAGATCGATTAATGTGATACACCACATAAACAAATTAAAAAATAAGAATCATATGATTTTTATCGATAGATGCAGAAAAAGCCTTCGACAAGATACAGCATCCATTTATGATCAAAACACTTAATAAAATCGGTATAGAAGGAAAGCACCTTAATATAATAAACGTCACATATGAAACCCTCAGCCAACATTATACTTAAGGAATATATTTTTAAATTGTTTTCAATTTTATTGAGAATTTTAATCTCAAGAGTGGGTCAATATAAAATACTGGAATGCAGACATCAGTAATTTACTGGCTATGTGTAAAGCCAGAGGGAAGGTAGAGTAATCAGGGAGATAGTTTTATAAACTATATAAATGTGTAAACAATATACTGTATACTTGAAACTAATTTAAAAAAAAATAATTAAAAAAACATTACATGTTCTTTTAATTATAACAGACTAAAGAAAAATTGGTTTCCCTTCATCAATCAAATATTTCATACAAAATAAGTATCTGAATTTTAAAAAGTATATTAATTACCTGATATTCTTTTTAAAGTTATATATGAATATCTTGTCATATTGGGTGTAACTGTTACTCAGAATTAAAGTTTGAGTAAGTATGCTTTATTTGGTCAAGAACACTGGCACTCAGCAAGCAAGTAATTGTTATACATGCATTATTACTGTTATATCAAATGTCATGCCAAAAGAAATGCACCATTATCACAATGCGCTTCCTTGCTCATGTTTATGCCACATTGTCAGAGATTCATATACCTTTAATGACTATTCTCTCTGCTTCCCTACTGGCTTTGCTGTCAAGAGGACGATAGCTTTTGGTCTTGAATTGAGGATACTATTGTGCTTCATTTAATTATAACAGAATCATATTCTTTGAGTAAAAAGCTTATCTGCAGAACAGAAAGGGAAAGTCTTTTCTTTCTTCCTCCACCTCATTTCTGCCATCCCTCTAGAGGTAAGGTGTTGATAATTATTGTATGGATCAAAAGGGGCTCTGGATCTGACTCATGTATATTCGTGCATTTGTTTCCTAGGGCTTCTATAACAATATATCACAAACTGAATGTCTTGGAACTGTATTGTGTTACACTTCTGCAG
Organism: Pteropus alecto; assembly: GCF_000325575.1. Taxonomy (NCBI): domain Eukaryota; kingdom Metazoa; phylum Chordata; class Mammalia; order Chiroptera; family Pteropodidae; genus Pteropus; species Pteropus alecto. The sequence goes on from NW_006433963.1 coordinate 455,275, forward strand.
GCTAGAAGACCAAAGTGTTGTGAGGGAAATGTTTCTTCCAAAGGAAAGTTCTGTTCCAGGTTTCTCTCCTACATTCTGATAGTTTCTTCCCTTGTTAGAACATAACTCCAATCTTCACATCGTATTTTCCTTGTGTGCATGTCTGGGTCCAAATTTCCTATTTTTATAAGGACACTTACAGAGGATTGGAGGACCAATTTCCTTCACTATGCTCTCTTTTTAAGTTAATGAATTATGTCTGCAATGATATAATTTTGCAAAATTTATATGAAAATAATGTTTTAAAATTGTCATATTCTGAGATACTGGGGTTAGAACTTCAATATATAAAATTTTAAAAGAATTAAATTTGGAAGAGGAATTAAAAAAAGTTAATTTAATCTATAACAGGTAAGAGTGGTAATAATAGTTATCATTTTGCGCATTTACCATGTCCTAGGCCTTGTGCTAAGACATTTCTATGTAGTATCTTATTTAATTATGATAAACACTATATGATTTAAGTACTGCTAATTCCCAAAACTTATAAATGAGGATCTGAGGCTCAGAGAATGTGAACCCAAGTTAGCAAGATACTGAGCAAGGATCATACCTCAAGTAATGTTATCAGAATCTCCACTACAAACTATTATATAATTTAAAAAACCTTGATGGTGTATATCCCCTTTAGATATACATAGTGTCTATTTCTTCATTCAGAAATGCATACTGCTCAATGCACACCAGAAAAATGGCTGCATCATCTAAAGATAATATTCCTTATGGTACATATTCTAAAGAGTGATAATAAGTTTCGAGTGTACAATTCAACAGTATGTCATATTTATATTGCAATGTGTATTCACCAACCATAGATCGATCACCACATATTTGACCCTTTTACCTCCATCTACCTACCCCCTCCTTTCCCCTCCCTCTGGAGTCTACCGTCCATGTCCATGAGTTTCTATTTGCTTGTCATATTTGTTTCTTGCTTTTAGATTTATATCCCACATATGAGTGATATCTTGTGGTTTCCAACTTTTTCTATATGACTTATGTGGCTTGGAAGGATTATTCCAAGATTCATCCATGTTGTGACAAATGGCAGTATTTCATATCTTCTTATAGCTGAGTGATATTCCCTTGTATATATGCACTAGCAATTCTTTATTCAATAACCTGTTGTAGGA
>NW_006433963.1:456581-458357 GCF_000325575.1 Pteropus alecto
TCATACTGTTTTCCATAGTAGCTGTACCAATTTGCAGTCCCACCAGCAGTGTATGAAGGTTCCCTTTTCTCAGCATCCTCTCCAACACTTGCTATTACTTGTAATTCGCTTGTAAATTACTTGTGATTTAAATTGCATATTTCTATGTCTTTGAGCTTATTTTCTGGAGATTTTTCACTTTCTTTCTGAGCTGCCTTGTCACCTTGGTAATTCATGGTGTTTGATGTACTATTTCTACTCCTGGGCATTGATGGGTTGTATTTTGCATTTTTTGAAAATGAAAATTTATTATATAGTGATCTCTCTTTAAGAAGTTGATAGGAAGGGGTTTTTCTTTTGATTTACAGTAGGTGATTTCCAAGGCTCTTGGTTCTCTACTTTGAAGCTAAAAATGCCCTATCCTCTCTGGTATTTGCCTGCATGCCTCTGCAATCAGGTCCCTCAGTCCCAGGGCTTCACTCCTGTGAAAAGGTGCAATGGATGATAAGGTCTGAGTCTCTGAAGAGGTCCTGTTACTGCCCCAACAATCAGATATAATATCTTGCTGCTTCCTTCAGACTCAACCTGACTGGGTGGGGGTGGTGTTGATTGGGAGACATCTATGGTGTGTGTGGCTATTTTCTTCACTTAGTGATGTTCCCAAGGTTTCAGCTGTCTTACTTCGATATCACTGCACCTGTCTCTGGTACCAGCTGTAGTGTATGTTTCAGTACTCATTGCACAAATTCCCCCGAGTCTCAGTGGTGTTAGCTCTGTGAGGCTATGGGGTTGAGAGAGCATGGTTTGGGTTTCTATGGGGAATGAGGCCAAGCCACAGCTGTTGCTCCTCCGCACTTAGTCTCTGCCCTGCTCTCTACACTGAACCCTGAGCTCTACTGCGTGGAATAAGCTGATTACTCAGGCAGCAGTTCTCTGTGCTTCAATGGCCCAAGACCCAGCTATGAAATGTCCTCTCCTCTCCTCCTTCAGGGAGCCCCAGCTGCATAACACAGCTCCTTTGTTTTCACACTCCTAATGTGCCTAGTCTTGTGTGGATTTGCCCACCTTTGGATGCTCGAATATATATATATATTTCCTACGTGCTTGTGTGCAGGTTGGGTATTATTCGTTGAGTTATAGAAGTTCAGCTTATTGTTATTTCAAGGGGAGAGTTCCGGGGAAATCCCTCATGCCATCATGCTTCTCTATTCTCTGATCTATTTATGGACATTCAGGTGGCCTCTATATCTTGGCTACTGTTAATAATGCTGCAATGAACATATAGATTCACACATACCTTCAAAGTAGTGTTTTGAGTTTCTTCAGAAAATACCCAGAAGTGGGATAACTGGGTTCTTCTTTGTCTTTTGTTTTAGCCTTTGTTTTAAAGTCTATTTTATCTGGTATAAGTTTTGGTACCCAAGCTTTTATGATTGCTTGTTTCTATTTTCATAAAATAACTTTTTTTTCCATACCTTCACCTTCAGTCTCTGTGTGTCTTTTGATCTGCATTGACTGTTTTGTAGGCAATATATGTAAGGGTCTTGTTTTCTTATCCATTCAGCCACTCTATCTTGATTAGAACACCTAATCCATTTACATTTAAAGTAATTGTTGACAAATAGGTAGTTTTTGCTATTTTATTATTCATATTTAAAAAAATTTTTTTTCTTGTTTTTCTTTTTTAAAGAAGTAAAAGTCTCTTTAACATTTTCCATAATACTGGCTTGGTAATGATGAGCTCCTTTAGCTTTTTCTTGTCTGGAAAGCTCTTTATCTGTCTTTAGATTTTATTTT
>NW_006433963.1:459067-464763 GCF_000325575.1 Pteropus alecto
GAAAAGATAGCGTTGCTGGATAAATTATTCTTGGTTGTAGATCCTGGGTCTTCATCCTGTTGAATAATTTTTTGCCAAGCCCTTCTGTCCTATATAGTTTATTCTGAGAAATCAGCTGCCAGTCTTATGAGTGTTCCTTTATATATAATTATTTGTTTTTCTCTTGCTGCTTTTAATATTCTTTCTTTGTATTTAACCTTTGGCATTTTAATTATGATGTGTCTTGGTGTGGGCCTCTGAATTCCTGATTTTTGGAATTCTTTGATCTTCCTGGGGTTTTATGTCCATTTCCTTCACCAGGTTAGGGAAGTTTTCCATAATTATTTCTTCAAACAGTTGTTCAACATCTTGATTTTCTTCTGTTATGACAATCAGATGAATATTTGGAGAATTAAGTGTCCTATATCCTCCTTAAATTATTTTTAGAGTCTTGGCATCATTTCTCTTGCCATTCTGATTGAGTGTCCTGACTGGCTTTCCTGTTCTCTAGATAGGGCATTTGATTCTCTTCTTTAGTCACTTTGTTTATTCCATTTAATTTACTTCTCATCTCAGATAATGCATTCTTCATTTCAGACTGGTTCCCTTTTATAATTTCCATTTCTATTTTTTATGTTTTTTATATATTTGTTGAAGTTCTCTACACTTCCCAAAAGTTCATTGAGCATCTTTATAACCAGTGTTTTGAACTCTGTATCTGTTAGATTACTTGACTCCACTATATCTGGATCTCTGTTCTGTTCTCTCATATGGTTTCTGCTTCTTTGTCTTCCCATTTTGGCTGACTTTCCACGTCTGTTTCTATGTACTAAGCAAAGCTCCTAAGTCACCCAGTCTTATATTGTGGATTTGTGAAGTAGGTGTCCAGTGGCACAGTCCTGAGAGGGCTTCAGCTGCAGGCCAAATTTAGCCCAAGCCTCTACCCCTCCAGGGCCACCTGTTAAGATTCAGCAAGCAATCCGCAGGTGCTGTGCTTATAGTTTCCTCAAAAGGCCACACCAGAAACTGAGGCCAGCTGCCTCCATTGTGAGTCTAGGTGCTGCTCAGCAAGGAGCACCTGACTTGCTGAGGCTATAACTGGATGCGGCTGGGTAGAGCTGTGAGTTGTGGGAGCTGGGGGTTTCAGGGAATACTCTGGGCGAGGCGACCTCTGTTGTCCAGTTTGATGGCGTCACGGCTATGGTGGCGCTATGTCTGTGCACTGGGAGTGGGGAGGGCTCAACAGGAAACGATGGATACTTCCAGCACTCCTGTACAGAGCGAATATCACATGGGCCTTCATTCTGACAATGTCTCCCTTTATGTCCCTGGTGTCTCCTGCATGCAGCCGAATCAGCACTGGTGCTCAGAGAAAGCAGATTCATCACCGCAAGCATCCACTCGCAGAAGTGACTCCTTTAAGAGGCTTTTGCCGCTGCTGCTGCCACAGTCTCCATCTCACTCAGCCTCTTGGGACTGGGCAGCCCCATGTCCTCTCTCTGTCCTACCTTCTGCCGTTGCGGGGTGCTTTTTTGGACTTTGTTGTATGGCTTGTTCATCTAGATCTTGAGCTTTGTGAGCTGCTTCCTCAGAGCTGGAGCTCATAGCAAGTGAGTCAGTCAGCAAGTAAGTTCATGCACGAGCTTCTTAAGAGGAATATCTGTGACTCCAGAGGCCCTTTGTCTCACTTAGCCACAACCTCTGCTGGATTTTATAGCTAGAAGTTGTGGGATTTCTCTTCCCAGCACTGAAATGCTGTTCTGGGGAGATCGGTGTGGGGCCATGACCTCTCGCTCTTCTGGTGGGACCTCTAAAGTCTATATATATTCCTCCCAATTCTCAGTGCCACACACGGGCATGGAACCAGCCTGTTTTGCATCTCTGCCCCTTTTACCAGTCTTTAGGTGGCCTTTTCTGTGTGTACCCAGTTGTAGTTATTCTGTTTATCTAGATTTAAGGTGAGTCCCAATGATGGCTATTCTGTAGTTTAGTTGTAATTTTGATGTGGTTGTGAGAGAAGGCAAGGGCAGCACTTACCTACTCCACCACCTTAATCGGAAGCCATATCTATATTTAATTATAGCAATAATTGAAATTTCATCTTTAAATTATTGTTATTTACAAAATCAAGTTGCCATGAAGGTAAGGTTTATCCAAATCAGGCAAAAGAAAGAAAAGTCATTACAAATACCTTTAAACTCCTCTGGGTTTTAGTGCTGGTGATTCCATTAATTTATTTTGAGTATAGACAAGTCTTTCTCACATATTAGAACTTCAGTTTTTTCAGCTGTAAAAAGGCTACCACCAGCCATATCTGATTCTTGAGGGCTTCGTAAATCATGAAGCATAGGACACATAGAAGATATTGATATTATTGCTTCATTAAACCCATCTAATATTTCAAGCCTTCAGAGAAATAATTCAATTTTTAAAGTTCAGATTAACGTCAGACAAAGAATAGTTCTTTTGGGATGAAAAACACCTGCATCTTAGCTAACAAAGAAAAATTATACCTAAGCTCCAACTGGAAACAGCTGCTCTTGTTGAATTTGCATTCATGAATATCTGGTAGAGAAAAAAAATGCTTATGCATGCTTTATAACTCCGTGTGAACACTTTTGTAAATAAAAGAACACCAACTCAGGTTCTTAAAATATGTCTGGGTCATAAGGTGGGAGATGCTTACTCTTGAATGACTTCATGAATTTGGAAATCAAACTGTCCTAAAATTTGAAGTAAAATGAAGAATTTCAGACACAGTATACTGAACATTACTCTGTGGGGATACAGATGAAAAAAAAAAATCAGAGCAGTTACATCAGATATGCAGTTAAGGACAGAGCTCTAAAGTTAGACCCAAAGATCTCACAAAAAATAATGAAAAAGAATAATCTATATCTATATCTAAATCTGTATCTATATGTATTCCAGCATTTCCAAAGCCCTATCTTATACTTGATTTTCTCAATCCAATATCTCTACTGGCAGAACACTAATTATTATACCATTTGATGAAATGAGGTAGCTTAAGCCCACAGAGGGGAAATGGCTTGCCAAAATCAACATAACTAGCTAATGGAAGGAAAGATCTAGAACCCTATTCACCTTAGAGGCAGATTTATCTCAACCTCTATTTGTAAAGTAGATTTCTAGAGGAATTATAGCATTGTAGTATTTAAAAAATGCAAAGGCCCAAGTAGCCCGTCAGCCTGTCACAACAGTATCTCAAAATCTTGACAATCTTTTGTTTTTAATTTCTGATGTCCTTAAGAGGATATCAAAAATTTAAGTATTTTTTTTCTCTTCTGCACAGAACGAAGTGTCTGAAAAAACCACAAATTTTGCGGTAATGCTTCCAAACAGAGACCATGTGTGTGTGTGATTCCCTTTATTTCTGTCTCAGTAATATTTTTCTGACCACAGTGCTTGTTTTCCTCTTATGCTGTTTTTTTTTTTTTTGCCCCTACATTTCTCTTAATATATAATTTAAACCATCTTTTGGTTCAGCAAAATAGCCCTTTTTCTTTCATCTCTTTAATCTTCCATTTTAAAACTAAATAGAGAAGAAAAAAATAGAAAGGTGCTTGTCTTTAGAATATTACTTGCTTGAAAATTTAGATAGAAGATATTCAATAATTTCAAAATTTTAGAAACTTCTCTGGACCTAAGAGAAACCATATCCATATGGCATTTTAGTAGAGTAACCATATAGTTTTTAACCAAACTAACAGACTTTTGAGCATGAAGAGCGCCCTAACCAGACAGAATACTGAGATAATAAGCATAAATTGGGACTGTCATTCTACATGGAAATGAATATAAGCCTAGCAAGAACATATATAGAGTTCCTAAAGTACATGTTCATCATCTTGGAGACCAGAGCTCCTTTAAGAATCTGAGGAAATCTTTGGACCTTCTTCCCAGAAGATTGAAGACAAGCTTATATGTACAACATTTTAGAGTAGAGAGTCACAAACTAAAGCCCATGAGCCAAATCTTGCTCACCATCTGTTTTTGTAAATAAAATTTTATTGGGACATAGTAACACCTATTAGTTTATGAATTGTATATGGTGACTTTTCCACTATGTTGGCAGACTTCTGTAATTGCAACACAGACCTTACTGGTGAAAAAGTTTAAAATGTTTACTATTTGGTCTAAGAGTAGGTTACTGACTCTTCTAGAGAATTACTATTTATACTTATAATAAATACTGAGCTAACACTAAAAATATGAAGCTTAATTGAATTAAGCAGAAAGATTTGAAAAGATTAATTTCACAAGAACAGAATTGAGGAGACATGTCATAAAAGTATTGTGGAGTTTATTTGAGAACAATCTCAATTAGAACCAAAGAGCAAATCATGGCTTCCCACAAAGTTAATGCTATCTTAGTTTACATAAATAGAAGTATAGGGTTTAGGTCAAATCTGGAATGTTATAACACATTTTTAAAAGGGCATTAGCAAACTGTGGCAACCAGAGATAGGCATTGGCTTAGTAAAACGAACAAAAACATTTACCTATATTGCATGAGGGACTGTGAAAACAGTTTTCAAATATTTGAAAGGACTGGCATATGCGTAAGGGACTGGAATGTGCATATGAACTAGACTAGATGACAATAAGCATGTTCCACTAATTTTTCAGCCTGCCTTTTGACACAAAGGGTCTATGATCCTACATGTTAAACAAATAGATAGTGAGACTGTTCTGACATGTTTCCTCTTAGAGTTTAGAATATCTATTAAAACAAACTACCTTTGTAAACATCCTAAAGAAATACACTCTTAGTTCTGTTAATCTAAAAGTATTTTCAAGTAAAAGAGTACAAGAGAAGAAAGAAATACTTTTATTTTAATATATTAGAGAAAGGGGCTTTAGAGAAGGTCTTTCTCTCTACAGATATTTGAGTAGCAAATGAAAAATTAGTGAAACATACTTGTCTTCATTAGGAGTTTATATTTTATTCAAATCAATTGGACCAGAATTCTCTACCATTTTTCATATGAGAGATATAATAATAAGCTTAGATTAATTACTGTATATGGTATCTTAACACAGTCACTGTTAACAAAAAGATTGCTAAGGGACTAATGGAAAAAATCAGCTCTCAATGTTAGTCAGAATTTTATAGACAAAAATCCTAACCTGAAAAGAACATATCCATATTATTTATATAAAATCTTTCAGCGACTTGAAAATTGACATTAATAATACTCTTGAATTTAAAGATCTTAGCAGAACTCACTATTTCTTACAGTCTCAAATAGAAATATGACTAATAGTTCAATTTTGAGTCATGTGTATATGGAAGCAATATTTAACGTGCTCATATATGGCCTATTGCTTAGGAATTATTTCATTTGACAACAAACATTGCTTGATCTTCAGAATTTAATGTTCTAGCTAGCATGAGGAAAATAAGTCACCTGCCACCATCTTTTCTGAGGGTGTGTGGAATGGCCCAAGTCTATGCTTTTATGCCAGACCATCCAACCTCATGCCATTATGGGTGCCATGTATTCAGTATTAAACATAGTTTAATATTCTCATTTTCTGTTTAGTAGAAGGATAATTAAAAGTTAAAAGTTAGACAATTTCTTATTTGGATTGTTAGGAAATAAAATAACACTTTCTAAAGTAAAGCTATGAAATCCACAAAGTCAAGCAATAAGTATATATTATCCGTTGAAGCATATTATTTAAAAATTCAA
>NW_006433963.1:464886-466513 GCF_000325575.1 Pteropus alecto
ATATATAAAATTTTCTCCAGCTAAAAGAATACATTGTTTTTACAATGTATATGAGATTTGTTTTAATCAAGTAAGGCAAGATGTGCAGATACAGAAATTACTCTTATAAAGTAAGATTTTATACTTTCAAATTCTAAGAACAAGTTAGCATAGTATACTACTAAGGGGACCACTCAGGGAATCACCAGAGTCAGTCGGGAGGCAGAGGCAAAAGGAGAAACATGGGTAAGGATCTTTGCCATAGTATCTGTGAGAAAGAATGGTCAAGAGAGAGTAAGAAGGTTAAAGTTTAGTTAAAATTATTTCAGAACACTCTGGGGCTGTACCTATTAAGGCTATTTAATAGAGACCCAGAGTGTGAGGGCTCCATAAAGGCGGTGGTTGAGGTATGGGCTCTAGATTGGTTTGCATATGAAGGGCACATTCACAGATGAATTGTTTACTATTTCTAGGAATTGGCTAACAGGAGGGGTGGGGCATCCCCTTTAGGAACAGTAAGTCCTCAAATATTAAAGCATTAGAAGCACGTGGTTAATATACACATCTGTACTTAAACATGTTGAGTAGATTTCTCATTGAAGCAAGTGACAGCCTACATCAGGGAGAAGCATGGAGAGTTTTAGTAAGAGAGTATCAGAAAGAACATACTCTAGAATTTGGGCTTTGATTAGGTAATTTGGGGGAACATCTAAGGAAATTTGTTCTAGATTTAATGCTGACAGAAAGCAGAAGAGGGGGCATCTAGGATTGTGTATCTCTGTAAATCTTATCTGTAGAGAAGGAAAAAGACCATTATTGATAAAGAAGTAGCAGCCATTCATTTTGGCTGAGAAAAGGAGTGCATGGTAATTTTGTGTGTGGCACAGAAAACTTGCTTTTGTTAGTGCTTCCACAAAATTATGACACATTTTTGCTATATTTTATTCTGGTCTCAGAATAACCTTGTGTGACTTTGAAATTCTGTGAAATTGTTTATGTCTAATAGAAAATATCTCAGAAAAACAAACTGATTGGATTATAGGTTATTTTTGTTTTCTTTATTATACCTTAATATCTTCCTTAATTTTGTTTCAATTCTTGTAGCATAAACAGGTATTATTTTTACAGTAAGAATTATTATTTTAAAAATAAAACAAAAGTAAACTGAAGCAATTATGAACATGGAGTGGTACTATGTAATGAAAGTTTTTAGCCCACTCCTTAGTATACATAGTTTCTTGTACATTAAGGAATGGTACATGAGCCCCACTCCTAGTTTCTTGGGCAAGGTAGAATGAAGTCAGAGCAATTATAGACCATCTTTTATAAAGTTATTTTGGGGGCAAGAAGAACATAATGTCTTATAAAGAAAATAATGTAATATAATTCTTTTTTTTTTCTCCTGATGGAAGAAGAGATCATACCAAGGACAGGAGTTATGAGGGAAAATGAGTATTCATTCTACTGCTTAGTGATACCAAAGAAACTACATTTAAAAAGGTTAAAACAAAATTCACTTGTCAAAAACGTTTAATTATAAAGGAGTCATCTGTAATTATTTTCAACAATAATCTCTAGTCTTACTAATATACTTCCCCTGTCTCAAAACATGATAGTATAAATGAAAACATAATCATTAATGCTACCT
>NW_006433963.1:466691-498498 GCF_000325575.1 Pteropus alecto
GAGTGTTTACTGAAACATGAGTATGGGTAGTTCACAATATGAATAACTAAAGAGAAATTTGACATGACTGTCAAGGTCTGTTGGTTTACTCAGAAAGCCATGATTATAAACAAAGGGAAAAATGAAGAAAAAAGTGGTAATCATGTGCTGGAAGTTTAGAGTCTCACTATAACACATCTCATGAGCTTACACAATATAAAACCTAATTTTGTTTTTACCCATGGCAGCCTCAAAGCATGGACTTCCAAGAATCCAAGTTACCTAGATCCTCAGACTAAAGAAGTACCAAAAACCACTATACAGGCCCCTGAATAATAACAACATTTCACATTACGACACTTTATAGTTTATAATGACACACCTATATATATTCCTTTATGTTTTTTGCACAGCAACTATGCAAGGTGGAGAGAAAAAGAGGTATCATCCTAATTTCTCAGTAAAGAAACAAAACTTAAGAAAGTCCTCATGGCTTTCTCAAGGTAACCCAATTATTCGGTGGTAAAATGAATATTAAAATTCAGGCTTTCTGGTAACATGCTCTGTGCTTTGTATACTTCACTACAGAGGAGGGTGAGTTGAACCTATCTGCAGATTAGTTATAAAATGCAACAGAAGGGGCAGTGTCTACTCTATGGGGATTAATATAATTTGAAACAGCTTTAATCTTAACTTTTGCTGAGTCAGTTAGTGTATTTAACCTACTTAATGGACCATTTGCTACAGTCCTGTATATTCTGGTTCCCTTGATTATGCTAATTTCCAAGAAATATCATTGCTAGTGAATTTGACATAAAGCTATGGTGTGTAAGCAAAACATCTTTGTGTAGAAAGGAAAAAAAATGATATATTTATGGAACAGTTACTATGTGCCTGGTGCATCACACACTTAAACACACATTTTAATCCTTACAACAACTATAAGAGGTGAGTATTCTTATTATCCCCTTTATGCAGATGAGGAAACTAAAAGCTACAGAAGTTAGGTAATTTATATTAGGTCATACAGCTAGGAAATGCTGGAGTTAGAATTCAAAGTAGGAACTATGTGGCTCCAAAGACCACACTTTCCCAATTATATGATTCTATATAAATGTAAGAACTTGTTTTTGCAAAGTACTGTTTAATTTTCTAAATTTATATATAGTTTTTTTTCTTTTTTCCCCAGCTTTATTGATGTATAATAGACAATTAGCTGCTTATATTTACATTGTAAAATTCAATGAATTTTTTTTTCAATTATGGTTGGTATACAAAAATATATTAGTTTTAGTTGTACAGCATAAGAATTAGAGATTTATATAACTCATGAAGTAGTCATCCTACTAAATCAGGTACTCTTCTTCCCCTTACATATTTTACAACATTGTTGACTATTTTCCTTATGCTACACTTTATATCTCCATGACTATTTTGTATCTATCCATTGGTACTTCTTAATCTCATTGCCTTTTTTCACTATCTCCCCCAACACCTCCTGTCTAGTAGCCCACAAAATATTGTCTGTATCTATGAGATTGTTTCCTTCTTGTTGTTATTGTTTGTTTTGTTCTTTAAATTCTACATGTACATGAAATCATGCTATATTTGTCTTTCTCTATCTGACTTTGTTCAGTGCAATACCTTCTAGGTCCATTAAGACAATATCTTTTTCCATCCCCTTCCTTTTAGACTGTATGTTTTTTAATCTGAAGTGAATCTCTTGTAAGTAGCATATGTAGGGGGCTTGTTTTCTTATTCATTCAGCTTCCCTATATTTTGGTTGGAACACTTAATTTTTGTCCATTTGAGGTACTTGTTGATAGGAATGTAGTTATTACCATTCTTTATTCATGTTTTGACTACATGATTTTTCTTTTTAAAGAAGTGCCTCCAACATTTTCTGTAAATGTGGCTTGGTGGGATAAACTCCTTTAGCTTATTTTTGTCTGGGAAGCTCTTTATCTGTCCTTCAACTCTAAATGATAGCTTTGCTGGATAAAGCATTCTTGGTTGTGGATCTTGGGTTTTCAACGCTTAGAATATTTTGCGCCAAGCCTTCCCTCTTGCAAAGTTTCTTTTGAGAAATTGACTGCCAGTCTTATGGGAGCTCCCTTGTAGGTAACTAATTGATTTTCTCTTGCTTCTTTTAAGATTCTCTCTTTGTATTTAACCTTTGACATTTTAATTGTGATGTGTCTTGTGTGGAATTTTTTGGGTTCCTGATTTTTGGAACTCTCTGAGCTTTTTGGAGTTGTATGTCAATTTCCTTCACCAGGTTATGGAAGTTTTCCATCATTATTTCTTCAAATATGCATTCAACTTCTTGTTCTCCCTCTTCAGGTACCCCTATGACACAGATGTTGTTACCCTTAATTTTGTCCCATAGGTTCCTTAAATTATTATTATATTCTTGGTTTCTTTTTTCTTACCATTCTGATTGAGTGTCCTCAGCTTCCCCATCTTCTATATAGGTGGTTCGATACTCTTCTTTATCCACTCTGTTTTTTTCCATCTAATATACTCTTCATCTCAGGTAATATGTTCTTCATTTCTGACTGCTTTTCTCTTATAATTTCTATTTCCATTTTTATGCTTTTCATGTCTTTGTTAAAGTTCTCACCGAGTTCATCTACTCTTCCCCTAAGCTTATTCAGCATGTTTATAATCAGTGTTTTGAACCCTGCATCTGTGAGATTGCTTGACTCCATTTTTCCTTGATCTATGTTCTGCTTCTTTGTCTTCCCATTTTGGCTGCCTTTTGTCTGCTTCTTTGTCTTTGGCTGCCATTTGTCTGCTTCTTTGTCTTCCCATTTTGGCTGCCTTTTGTGTTTGTTTCAATGTAGTAATCAAAGCTCCTAAGTCTCCCAGTCTTATTAGTGTGGCTTTGTACAGTAGGTGTTCAGTGGCACAGTGCTGAGAGGTGTTCAGCTGCAGGTCAAGTTTAGCCCCAGCCTGTGCCCCTCTGGGGCCACTTGTTAAGATTAAGCAAGCAATCCACAGATGCTGTGCTTACAGTTGCCTCAAGAAACCACTTCAGAAACTGAGGTCAGCTGTCACCAGTGTGAGTCTTGACACTGCACAGCAAGTGGCACAGGACTCGCAGAAGATACAACTGAATGTGGCTTGGGTGTGGTTGTGAGTTTGGATAGGCAGAGTTTCAGGGAATCCTTTCGGCCTAACGACCTCTGTTATCCAGTTTGATGATGTCTCAGCTATGGCAACTCTGCATCAGCACACTGGGAGGCAGGAGGGCTCAACAGAGTAGCAATGGTTACTGCCAGCACTTCTGCCTGGGAGAAACCTCACCTCCAGCCCTCAGTGTCCCCCCATAAGTCCTTGGTGACAACTCAGTGTCCCCTGTAAGTTCCTGGTAACTCCCATGCAGCCAACCCAGTGCTGGTGCTCACAGCAAGCACATCCATCACCACAAATGTCCAGTTATGGACATGGCTCCTTTAAGAGGCATCTGCAGCTGCTGGCTGATGCTGCTGTAGCTTTTGTCTCACTCAACCGCTAGGGACCGGGCAGCCTTACATCTTCACCCCCTCCTACCTCCAACTGTTGCGAATTGATTTGTTGTTTCTCTCTCTAGTTGTAGGGCTTCTGTTCATCTATAGCCCCAGGTGACTCTGCTTGCTGTATGTTCCATGTTTCCATCTCAACTTTGATGTGGTCGCAAGAGGAGATGAGTGAAGCTTCTATCATCTAATCCATTTTTCTATCACTTCGTCCTATAGTTTTATATATATTAGTGTTATCTGCATCTCCCCCAAGATTCCCAACAATTGATTACTAAAAATAAGGACAGAAAGCAATATCCTTAATTGATGGATTAGGAACTTAAGAGATAGAAAAGTCAAGTGACTTGCCAAAGTTCTTATAGATATAGTTGATAGGGCCATGACTTTGCATAAGCATTTTCTTCTTTTGACATTTAAACCATACTGCTTAATAGAAGAAGATAATCAATAAAATAAAATAAGGCAAATTAATGAAATAGAAAAAGAAAGCAACTATTAAAATAGTAAAACTTTGCATGACATGAGCAGAAATCCAAGGGGACACTATTTTTTGAAGTTTTGGCATTGGATAAAATACAAAGAAAAATAGTGTATCAATCAGAATTTTTTTTTTTTTTTAGAAAAAAGCATAATGTATTAAAAAACAACAAACTGCAATTCACTTTTATATTGTGAAAAAGGTGAAGATAAATAAGGACACGGGTTGGAAGCAGGAGAGGAGAAAAAGGTAGCAGAGATACAAGGTAAAGAGAGAAAAAAAGCAATATTGGCTCAAGGAGCAAAAGGTAGAACTGTTGGTTCAGAATATACAGATGTTATATTATAAAATTGTATACCTGAAATTTATGCTATTAACCGATGTTGTTCTAGTAAATTTAATTTAAAAATGAAGTTACTGAATGGAAGGTAGCTTTAGTTAAAGGAAAAATATTTCAATAATGAAAGTTGTCCAATAGTATACTTCTAATTGCCTAATTCACTGGCTTCTTTTGTCTTCATAAAACTGAAATCTTTTTCAACATTGCTCAATAACCTTGTAGTTATTCCTATTCTCTCTTCTTTTTCAGGATATGAGACTTTTCTGTCTATTCTTCTTCAGTGTGTCAGGGTACTAACCTCACTCAGTTTTGTCAACAATTTATGCTATTACATTGGACAAATCATTTCTCTCTAGAATGAATTTATTCAAAATTCAAATGTTTGGATGAATGATCTTAAATGTCCTTCCCATTCTAGAGAGCCATGATACCATAGTCACCTCTTTTAATGGTAATTTTTCCCAACCTTAAATCAGCATTTACTACTGGGATTTCTTATCTCACACTGTAAGTTTTTATTTGGAAACAAGGGACAATTTTTAGATTTATCCCTGTCATCTCTTTTCCTAAATACCAGACCTCTTCATGCAAACCTCTCAACCTGATGTCCCATAGACACCTCAAACAAACTCATCTTCTTTGTAAAGTTACATTTCCCCTTATATCCCCTTGTGTCCATAGTAATATCATTTTCTTCAGGTCAAGCCTCTTAAGATCGATACCTCAGCAACATCTTTCATTCTTCCTTCCATGAAGTCACTTAACAATCCTGTCAGGTTTAACTATAAAAGTCTCTTGTATTCACCCCATCACTGTTTTGACAGTGCCCTGGTTTAGGTACTCATGTTTCCTAGTGTCCAAAACTATTGCAACAGCTTTCTAATCTGTACCTTCTGCTCCCAGACCCCCTGTCCTGACTCTAGTACTTTCTTCAAAGCCATGCCTTATTGCATCCAGAGCTAACTTCCTTTAATACAGGTCTAATGATGTTTGATGAATTACTATTCATAAAGCCCTTAGAATGGTGCCTGCGGCATAGTTAAGTGCTATATAAATATTGGCTATTATTATTATTATTATTATATTATTATTATTATTATTATTATTATTATTATTATTACTACGATTTCTCTTCACAAAAAAACTTTGAAATATTCCCTAGGTATGAAGAAAAAAAGCCTATATTCTTTAAATTAGCATTTAACACTGATATCAGTTTGATGTTAACTTATCTTTCCAGTTTTATTTTCTACTATATTTCACTGAACAGGAAAATCTTTAATGGCCTGATTTTCACCACACCCATTTTAAGGGGACATTTTCCAGCCTATGGCCACTACTTTATTTAATGTCAGCTGACCATATTCTCTTCCTCCCTTATCCACCATACCATAGCTATTTGCATGATGATTAGACATTGATCATATCATAAGACATCTAATCTGGCTATCAACTTATGTCATATGGCCTGTCACAAAAAGATAAACTGGACCAAAATCTAATTTCCTTTTTCTTAAGAATTTGAGCTCATAAAGTTGGAAAGAATTCCCCAGTTCGTTTTAAGAAGGAGAAAAGTGATAATGGAGGAAGTAAACAGGAATGGCCATAATGGGCCATATGCAAAGTGAAGTTATATGTGGGAATAAACTAAGTGAAAGTAGAATTAGTTGATTGGGTTGGAAACGAAAGAAGAGACCATTTATGCTGAGAGGGGATAATGCCATAAGAAACCAGGACCAACTGGCCCTTTAGAGAATTTGAAACAGTAGCTAGATTCTAGAGCTGCTTCCATTTTGATGACTTCTCTGTTTCAGTTCACGTGCAATCATCACTATATTATTCTCCAGATAATTTCAATGAGTCTGTTCCTTAAAACAAACACCCCATTTCAAACTTACCTCCTTCAAAAAGCTAACCCAGATTTCCTTGGTCAGATTGAATCTCTCCAACAGCTCTACAAGCACATTGTTTGTATCTGAAATATCATTAATCCTACTCATCTTTGAATGAAAGTGGCAGGTGTGTCAGTCTATCTTATTAGATTGGGATAGGTTTTTACTCACATGGTGCTTTTCCAATAGCTGGTACTTGATTGATTGAAAGGCTGTGATGAACTTAGTAATTAGCAGTCATGGATGTGTTCAAGCACAGGCCAGAAATTTTTTTTTGTCAGAGAATCTGTAGAGAGTATCCCTGCATTTGAAGAAACAATAGACCTAGAGTCTTATGAATCTTTTTCTACTTAAAGATTCTAAGGTTCTATGGCCACTAAAAGTAGATTTGTCAGTCTAAGAGCAATTATTGTGATGGCTTATGAGGGGACAAGAGCAAAATTACTACACTAAGAATCATAATAATATTTATTAAATTTAAGTTTCAATGAGATAATTAGAAATAAGATCAATTGGGATATAGTTCCCTGTCCAGGAATTTGAAATAAAAGGGAAATAGCCATAGAATATTTCCATGTGAGGAAAACAAATGATGCGGGGAAAAAATATCAAAATCAGAGATTTCCTAAATGTTTAGGCAACATTCTACATTGTATATTAAAACCTTGCATACTTGGGAAAAAGTCATTGAACACTGCACTGATTATTATCCAAAAAAAAAAAAAAAAAAAGGCTTTCTTTAAGTAATAACCTTTACATTTAAAAATTCTATAACCTAATATTTTCTGAATACAAAGCAAAATCACATTCTTTTCTAAGTGGCCAAGGATATAGCTCATGTTTTTCTTGTTAATTGTTTCTGTTCCATTTTAAATACTTAAAAGTTGTTTGATTACTTTTATTTATTTCCTCAAATAGAACAGAGGTGTTCTATAACAGTAGTGCTGGGAAATTTCTCTATGACCTGTGGAAAGTATCACTACAGGATATTATTATCAAGACTTTTAAAAAGAGGTTAGATATATATGAATTAGAATAGGTTTTGCAAGCACACTATCTATGATAAAAATACGAGAACTATTCATCCTTATGCTTTAGACCAGCTGAGGTCAGAAACACATTTTTTCTCCTTGAAACAGTATTTCATAGTTAGATTCTTTGGGGGTGTGGTAAGGTATGATTTTCAGTGAAGCATCCAATTTTAACCGCCTTTGAACAAGAATCCAAACTTGGTGCCTCATTTGTTGGATCTGTCCTGGTTTCAATGCTAACTAGACTATGCAATGTGGTATTTTCAAGGATGTAGAGGTTAAAACTGACAACAAGTTTTAACAACTGAACAAACTTTACTAATAAATCACCATCTTTGCAATACATAATTATAGGAAGAATTATTAACAGCGGTTAATATTAAAATGTCGATATGACTAATTGTCATTTTCTCACAAATTCCTTAATGAGACCGCTATACATACACTGCCACAGCACAAAAATAGCAAAATATGCTTAAAAATTAGTCACTTAAAACATTTGTAGCTGTAGATTTCTATCATCATTTTTTTAAACTTTAAACTTCAACATTATTTTGATTTACAGTATAGTCCCTAAGTTATGATAAGGTACATCTGGAAATCTCAGAAGTTATGAATCCTTTATTTACAATGCACGTTTTGAAAAAAGAAAAGCTTTTGAATAAAATTCGTAAAGCTGATAAATATCATTCTGTCCTTCTGCAACTATTTTGTCTTACTTAAACACTTAATTTTTTTCAAACTTCATTCTCATTCACTTTCCATCACTGTGATGGAAAGAACATTGAAATTCTGGTAAGTAATCAACCTAACTGAATCTTAATTCTTGGTTTAAAAAATGAAATAATTGGTCTAATATTATAAAAAGTAAGAATCAACCCTTTTCCTCAAGTGCTATTTGTCTTGAGGGTGGAAATTTGTTACCCTCAATAGATAGATGTCCTACCAATGTGAATTTGGAATCCATCAACATATACTAACTTTCAAATTAAAGTTATGTCAAAATTATTTCTATACCTATTTAATTTGAAGATTTATGGGCCTGACCCCAAATATCCTGATTTCTTAAGGGTGAGTTTGGGCCTGGAAGCTGTATTATAAACAAGCATACTTGGTAATTTTGAGCTTTAAAAATAGATATAGTTTTATTAACCAATGTCACCTCAAATTTAATTAAAAAAAACAAATTTAATTAAAAAAAAGCTCTACAGATGTATTCTATAATTATAGTTTATGCTCTTGATTGAATTATTTAAGAGAATCTAAGTTCAACACTGACAGTAGCTGCTAATTTTTTAAGTGCTTTCCTGGTCAAAGCTAGTTAGTCAATGATAACCAACTAACAAAATATCTTAAAGGTAAACGTTTGCATGGCCCATACTAGGATAATTGAAAGACAAAAAAATAAAATAAAATAAATAAATAAAAAAAATAGTCCCGGTATGCTCACTCTTGCCTCTAAAACGTTCACAATTTGATTATATGACTTCTAAACCATTAAATCACATGTCTCCATGATTGTCCTTATAACTTATTTCTAGACTCTGAGATCAAGCTCATAACAGACTTCTTGTTCTGTCTGATACTGATAAAGTAAAGAGAGAAATATAACAATATCAAAAAAAAAATAGCTCAAATTTGAAAGAAAATTTTCCCGGGGTATTTCAACAAATATATACATTTCTTAAGAAACCAAATTTCACGTTACTTCAATTACCCTAGTGCCCTGAGCAAATCTTTCTAGCTTTTACTGATCATTGGCAACTTTCTATGGTGTTTTGTTGTGCATTTCTAAAAGGATCTGCCTACATCTCCTGCTAATGAATATTTAACCTTTGGTATATTTTCTCTAAACCATAGTACATTTCTTTTTACCACTAGTCTTACTCTGAGATTGTCTCTCACCACTAGTGAGAGATCTGGAAGTTGGCAGTATTGTTTTTTTTTTATTTTTTTATTTTTTATTTTTTTTGTGAGAACCACTTCCTCTTTCCTCTGATTGATACATGGTTATCAACCCCCTACCTCTCCTTTTCTAGGATTTCCATGTCATTAGAAATAGCCACTTGAAGTTCTAATAGAGTATAACTCATTGCTAATTTCATACTGTCATTTAAACACCAGACAAGGCAGTTGGACATGAGTGGTTATGACACGATTTTGCAATGACTATGAATACTGACATTTTGAATACCACTGTCTAAACTCATTTGGAGGAAATAAAGTAGTTGCCTCTCTAATATCTTTATTATTGGAAATAGCCGATCAGACTTTCTGTACTGTATGATCCACATTAAGTCATTATCTATGCAGTTCATCCCATTAATTCTGGTACTTTTATTAGCGAAGTTTTGGTGCTTGATCCTGTAGTAGTGACAAGCATTTCTAGAAGCTAATCTGACAGATAATGACTCCATTAGGTGTTGAATACTAATTGGTTCATATCAGAGGCCTGAAATTAATTGATGTAAATAAATTAGCACCTGAGCACAGATCATCTCAGCTTTAAATTTCAAAAATACCAATGATTTTTAAAGTTTGAATCTTTAGTAAAATATAATGCAAAGAAAATTTGTGAGCAATTAAAATGTGGCAGTGAGTCAAAATACCAAACAGTAGGAATGCAGATTTTTTATATCTATTTCTAGGCAAGATGGTGTCTGTGTATGAATTATGTCTTAAGAATTACATATGAAAGTTGGATTTCAATTGCCCTCCAAAAAGTGAAGTTCTTCACAGCAATTGTCCCTGGAATTGATAACCACAACTTATAATGCCTTGAAAAGTATAAAACATGTGACTTAAGAACTAAAATAAAATCTAATTCTTTGATACTTAATTTGAAAAAATTTACTCTATTCCAACCTCAAAATCAAGTTCAGTTGTATTTTCTTTCAACTATTGGCTTGAAATTTAAATCTGAAAAGCAACATAAGCAAATACACTTATAGCAGAATAGTTAGGGAATACAAAAAAGTGTAAACATAATTTAAAATTTACTGTAATACTACTTCACAGAGTTAACAATTTTGTATATTTTCTTTTTGCTATTAATATGTTGTATAGTTAAAATCATTGTGGATATTAACTTTATAACCTGATTTTTATCTCATATATGGATTTATTTCACTAAAGCTTATTTAAAAGTATCATTTTAATAGGATACATATGCATATATACATATCCATCCAAATATATACATAACTATTTTCCCTCTCATTGGGTATTTGGGTTATTTTTAATATGTTTCTATTTTAAATAATACAATAAAGACTATCTATACTCTCATTACATAGCATATGCTTAGGATATGTTTTCAGATGTGAAATTATTGTTCAAAGAGCGTGCTCTTGCTGCATATTACCAAATTGTTCTCCAAAATTATTATGAAGAATTTCCATACAGAGGTGGTAGAGCAAAAGTAGACAACAAAATCTTCTTTCAAATATCTAATAAAACTAATAAAAATAGAAAAAAGGAAAGAAAATTAAACAATTAGTATTTATAGTTTTATGTTTTTATATCTTTCTGCTATAAATTAGGAAACTAGTGACAGTGTAAAGAAACCGGTTCCTGTCTCATCTAAGTGGCTCCGTCATAAAAAAATATCAAGGAGAAATTCACATAACATACAATTAACCATTTTAAAGTGAACTATTCAGTGATAGTCACAATGTTGTACAATTGATATCTCTTTCTAGTATTAAACTTCTGCATTATTCTAGAAGATAACCCAGTACCCATTAAGTTATCACTCTACGGCCTTTCTTTTCCCATCCCTGGCAACTACTAAGTTGTTTTCTGTCTGTATAGATTTTGCTATTCTGTATATTTGGGATATAAACCTAAAAGCAACAAACAAACATGACAGAGACTCATAGACATGGACAATAGACTAGTGGTTACCAGAGGATAGAGGGAAGTGGAGAAGTCAATGGGGTAAAAGGAGTCAAATATATGGTGACAGAAAGTAATATAAATATGGGCAGTGAACATACAATGCAAAAATATACATGACTTACTATTGAATTGTGCACTTGAAACTTACTGGATTTCATTAATCAATGTCACCATAATAAAAATAAATAAATAAATAAACAAACAAACAAATAAATAAATAAATAAATAGGACTATAGAGTAGATACTCACATTTAAAAAAAAAAGAATCATACAATATGCAACATTTTGTGTCTGGCTTCTTTCACTCAGAATAAAGTTAATGAGGTTTATCTAAGTTTTAACGTGTATCAGTATTTTATTTTTTCTTATGGTTTAATAATATGTCATTGCATGTATATACCAACATTTGTATAACCATTCATTCATTGATGGAGACTTTGGTTGTTTTCACTTTGGGCTATAATGGAAAACATTGCTATAAACATTCATGTACAAGTTTCTGTATGAATATATGTTTTAATTTCTCTTGTATATATACCTAGAAGTGAAATTTCTGGGACATATGGCTATTCCATTTAATACTTTAAGAAACAATTAAATTTTTCCCACAGCACCTGTATCATTTTACATTGCCACCATCAATGTATGAGTTCCTATTTCTCCAAATCTTTGCTTGTTAATTTCTGTTCAAACCATTACAGCCATTCTAGTACGTATAAAATATTGATTTGCATTTCTTTAATGACCAATGATGTTGAGCATCATTACCTTTCTATGTGCTTGTTGAACATTTATTTTTTTAATTCTGAAATTAAAAAAAAATTGCTTATACACTTGATGAATTATTAGAAATTTAAATATGTTTAATAATATCACTAATATGCATTTAAAATATTTACTTCAATAAATTACAAATCAATTCAATTGTAAAACATGCTGACATTTCAGACTTTGAAACTTTAGAAAGAATTACATTATACATTGTACAAATATTTTGTTTGTAGAAATCTATGTTTAAGTCCCTTACCTATTTATAGTTGAGTTGTTTGTCTTCTTTATGTTTAGCTGTAACGGGTTTTTAACCAGATAATAAAACTTATCAGATACATGATTTGCAAATATTTTCTCGCATTTTGTAGGTTACCTTTTTATATTCTTAATGATGTACTCTGATGCACAAAATTTAAAATTTTATGAAGTCCAAATCACCTAATTTTTTTGTTGCTTGTGCTTTTGATATCAGATCTAAAAATCCATAGCTAAATCCAAAGTCATGATGATTTATCCTCATTTTTTCTGACAGTTTTATACTTTAAATCTTATAATAGATTTTTGTTCCATTTTTCCTAATGAAGTAAATGCTTATTATTATTATTATTATTGTAACATTGGTTAATAAAATCCAATAAGTTTCAAGTGTACAATTCAACAGTAAGTCATACATATATTGAACAGTGTGTTCCCCTCCCCTAGTTGGATTTCTTTCCGTCACCACATATTTGACCCCTTTTACCTCATCTACTTCCTCTTCCCCCTTTCCCTCTGGTAAACACTAGTCCACTGTCCATGTCCATGAGTCTCTGTTTGTTTGTCGTATTTGTCACTTTTAGATTTATATCCCACACATAAGTGATATCATGTGGTTTTCAACTTTTTCTGTCTGGCCTACTTCGCTTAGCATGATTATCTCAAGATCCATCCATGTTGTCACAAATGTCAGTATTTCATCCCTTCTTATAACTGAGTAGCATTCCATTGTATATATGCACCACTTCTTTATCCAATCATCTGCTATAGAATACTTCAATTGCTTCCATGTTCTAGCCACTATAAATAATGCTGCTATGAACATTGTTGTGTGTTTATCTTTGGATACATATTTTCAAGTCTTTTGGGTAAAAACCCAGTAGAGAGACTGCTGGATCATATAGTAGATCAATTCTTAGTTTTTTGAGGAACTTCCATACTGTTTTCCATAGTGGTTGTACCAATTTACATTCCCACCAGCAATGTATGAGGGTTCCTTGTTCTCTACATCCTCTCCAACACTTGTTATTTATCCTGTTGATGATAGCCATTCTAACAGGTATGAGATGGCATCTCATTATGGTTTTGATTTGCATTTCCCTAATATCTAGTTATATTGAGCATCCTTTCATATGTTTCTCGGCCATTAGAATGTCTTCTTGGGAAAAGTGTCTGTTCAAGTCTACAGCTCATTTGTGAATTGGACTGTTCGTTCTTTTATTGTTATTGAGTTGTATGAGTTCTTTGTATATTTTGAATATTAGGCCCTTATTGAAGTTGTTGCTTTTGGTATTCTGGACTTTTGGCATCTGTCTACCATTAAGAATATGTAAAGGATAGTTTTGTATATAGCCATATTATACCTGTTTGATATGATATATCTGATATATATATACATATACATATATATATGTATATGTATATATATCCAATTTTATGATTTGATGTATTAACAACACAAACTTCATGATGGGAAATTCAGGTTAAATAGTTATATGGTATTCCATAATCCAGTATTCAGCCTCTACTAGAGCACAGTAGCAAGCCAGTAGTTGCGTATCCAATAGAGAGTTTCTGACAAAAAAGGGCATGCCTTACTCAAAAAATCTAAGAGTCTGTATATCAATTCTCCAATTGTCAGAGGATACACACAGCATGGACTACCCGGTCCCAAGATGCTTAGTGGAATGGAGGCTGTGGCAGCCAGCAGCTGGCAGCTGCAGATGCTTCTTAAAGGGGTCGTGTCCCCGAGTAGACATTTGCGGTGAAAGACCTGCTCACTTTGAGCACCAGCGCCAGTTAGACTGCGCACAGAAGGCACCAAGGACTTACAAGGAGACACTGAGTTGTCGGAGTGAGGACCTAAGTGAGACTCGCTCTGTACAGAAGAGCCAGAGGTATCCACTGTTTCTCTGTTGAGCACTATCCTATCCCAAGTGTGCAGATGTAGCGCCACCATAGTGGAGACCTCATAAATTGGATAACAGAGGTTGCTCTGTCCAAAATATTCCCTGAAACTCCACCTTCCCTAACTCACAGCCCCACCCAAGCCACATCCAAGTGTATCCTCAGCGAGTCAGGTGCTCCTTGCTGAACAGCGCCCAAACTCACATTGCAGGCAGCTGGCCTTGGTTTCTGGTGTGGCCTTTTGAGGCAACTATAAGCACAGCATCTGTGGATTACTTGCTTAATCTTAACAGGTAGCCCTGGAGAGACAGAGGCTTGGACTAAATTTGGCCTGCAGCTAAAGCCCTCTCAGGACTGGGCCACTGGAAAACTACTACACAAATCCACACTAATAAGTCCGGAAGACTTAGGAGCTTTATTTAGTACATAGAAACAGACAAAAAAGGCAGCCAAAATGTGAAGACAAAGAAGCAGATACCATGTGAAAGAACAGAACATAGATCAAAGAAAAATGGAGTCAAGCAATCTCACAGATGCAGAGTTCAAAACACTGGGTATAAAGATACTCGATGAACTTATGGGGAGTGTAGATGAATTCAGTGAGAACTTCAACAAAGTGGTAAAAAAAAAACATAAAAATAGAAATGGAAATTTTAAAAGGGAACCAGTCTGAAATAAAGAACAAATCTGAGATGAGAAATATATTAAATGGAATAAACAAAATGAATAAAGAAGAGGATCAAATGACCTATGCAGAGGATAGAAAAGCCAAGACACTCAATCAGAATGGCAAGAAAAAGGAAGCCAAGACAACAATAATAATTTAAGGAGCCTATGGGACACTATTAAAGATAAAAAATATTTGTGTCATAGGAGTACCTGAGGAGGGAAAACAAGAAGTTGAATATATATTTGAAGAAATAATGATGGAAAATTTCCCTTACCTGGAGAAGGAAATAAACATACAACCCCAGGAAGCTCAGAGAGTCCCTAAAATCAGGAATCCAAAGAGCCCCACACCAAGACACACCATAATTAAAATGTCAAAGGTTAAATACAAAGAGAGAAACTTAAAAGAAGCAAGATAAAAGCAAATAGTTCCCTACAGGGGAACATCCATAAGGCTGGCAGCTGATTTCTCAAAAGAAACCATGCAGGACAGAAAGGGCTTGGCACAAAATAGTCAATGTGATGAAAATCCAGGATCTACAACCAAGAATATTTTATCCAGCAAAGCTATCATTTAGAGTCAATGGACAGATAACAAACTTCCCAAACAAAAAAAAATAAGTTAAAAGAATTTATCACCAACAAGCCAGCTTTATAGAAAATGTTAGAGGGACTTCTTCAGGAAGAAAAAAAAGCATATATCAAAAACAGGAATAAAGAATGGTAATAACTACATTCCTATCAATAAGTACCTCAAATAGAAAAGAATTAAGTGCTCCAACCAAAAGATAGAGTGACTGAATGGATAAGAAAACAAGACTCCTACATATACTTTTTATAAGAGACTCACTTCAAATTAAAAGACACACACAGACTAAAAGGAAGGGAATGGAAAAAGATATTGCTTTGATGGACCTAGAAGATATTGCTCTAAATAAAATGGGATGGATAGAAAAAGACAAATATAGCATGATTTCACATACATGTGGAATCTAAAGAACACAATTAACAACAACAACAACAACAAAAGTGGAAATAAACTCATAGATACAGAAAATATTTAGAGGGCTACTAGATGTGAGGGGGTTTGGGGGACAGCAAAAAAAAGCAAAGAGATTAAGAAGTATAAATGTATTCTTGCAGAATGGACATGCCTATATAGAGTGTAGCATGGGGAAGAGGGTTAATAATGTAATAAATATGTAAAGGGGAAGAAGAGTATTATATTTAGTGGAGAGATCACTTCACGAGTTATGTGGATCTCTGATCGCTATGCTATATAACTGAAACTGGTATATTATTGTATGCCAACTATGAGTGGAAAAAAACTACACAATTTTACAGTGTAAATACAAGCAACTAATTGTCTATTATATTTCAATAAAGAAAAAAATCAATTGCCCATAGATGTTTGGAATGATTTCTGGACTCTCAATTCTATTTCATTTGTCTATATGCCTATTTTTATATAAACATGTACTCTTTGTACTCCTTTGGTTCCTATAACTTTGAGTAAGGTTTGATTTAGAAATGTGAGTTCTTCCACCTTGTATTTTTTTCCCAATATTGTTGTGGTTGTTCAAGGCCCTTTGCAGTTCCATATAAATTTGAGAATTAGCTTTGTATTTCTGATAAAAATATCTTTAAAATTTGATAAGAATTGCACTGAATGTGTAGAACCCTTTCAAAGTATTGTCATTTTGACAACATTAATACTTTCAATCCATGAACATAGATGAGTTTACATTTAATTAGGTCTTCTTTAAGTTCTTTCAGTATTGTTTTGTAGTTTTTGGAGAACAAGGTTTTTACCACCTTAGTTAAATTTATTCTTATGTATTTTATTATTTTGGATTGTATTGTAAATGTAATCATTTTCTTAATTTACAGTTTTGGATTGTTCATTACTGGTGTATAAAAACATAATTGATTTCTGTATGTTTATATTGTACCCTGAAAGTTTCTTGCATTTATCTATTCTCTCTTTCACTTTTTTTGTGAATATTGGGGGTTTTCCATGTAGAGAATCATGTCATCTGAAAATACAGATGGTTTACGTCTTTCCCAATCTAGATGCCTGTTAATTTCTTGTTGTTTTTTTCTTCTTTCAGTACAATACTGAACAGCAGTAGTAAAAGTAGCATCCTTACCTTGTTCCTGATCTTAGGGGAAAAGCTTTCAATCTTTCACCATTAAGTGTGATACTGGCTCTCGGTTTTTCATAAATGACATTCATCATGCTAAGAAAGTTGGTATCTATTACTAATGTTTTAAGTATTTGTTTTTAAAACTAAAATAATTAAATTTGAATTTTTCCAAATGTTTTCTGCATCTATTGAGGTATTAGTGCTGTTTTTTTTTTCTTCCATTAATATGGCATTACGTAGATTGGTTTTCTTCTGTTTCTAATGTTGTAATAGCCTTGTATCTTGGAAAAATATCATTTTTCATGATCTGTTTATATTTTCTTCTTGTATTAATTTGTGTAATTTATGTGATTCTAGAAATTCTCCCATTTTATATATATATATATATTTTTTTTGATGTACAATTGTTTCTAATATTCTCTTATACTACACATATGTCCTTTAATGTCAGTAGTAATGTTCCCACTTTGATTTCTGATTTTAGTTGTTTGTGTCTTCTCTATTTTGCTTAGTTAGTCTAAAATTTTGTCAATTTTTCTTATCTTTTCAGAGGACAAAGTTCTTGTTTTGTGAATTTTCTTAATTTTTTTAAAACAATCTTTTTGCTTTTAAATTTTTTGCTCTAATTTTTGTTTCATTTATTTACTTCCATTGCCTTTGGATTTAGTTTGAACTTATTTCTCTACTTCTTCAAGTTGTAAAGTTAGTTTGTTGATTTTGTATCATTATTATTTTTTATTTAGTGATTTACTGCTATAATTTTCAATCTGAACAATAATTTCTTTCTATCATATAAGTTCAGTATGTTGTGCTTATATTCAATATGTTGTACTTTTATTTTCATTTGCCTCAGAATGTTTTCTAATTTCTCTACTGACTTATTTTTGAAACATTTGTTATTTAGGAGGGTTAATATCTGCATAATTGTGAACTTTCCAGTTTTTCTTTTCTTATTAATTTCTAACTAAAATATATTGTGGTCAAAATATACTTTGAATAATTTTGACTATTAAAACTTATTGTGTTTATGTACAATGGTAACCTAACAAAAATAGCCAGAACTGAGACATATAACATAAAAAAAGGAAACAAGAAAAATCATATAATGCCACTAAACTAAAATAACAGACAGAAACACAAGGGGAGGGGAACAATGGAGACACCGAGCAACCAAAAAACAAAAGATAAAATGACCATACAAAAATCTCATATATCAATAATCATCCTAAATGTAAATGAACTAAACTCACTAATAAAAAGGTATAGAGTGGCAAATTGGGGGGAAAAAAAGGAAAAAGAAAAAGAAAAAGAAAAACCAGAACCCAACCATATACTGACTCCAAAATACACATCTTAGCTACAAAATAAATAAATAAATAAATAAAAGACTCAAAGTGGGAAGGGGGAAAACAATACTCCAAGCAAATGGCATCCAAAGAAAAGTGGGAGTAGCTGTACTTATATCTGGCAAAACAGACTTCAAAATAAAAAAAGTAATGAGAAAGATGGAAATTTTATAATAATAACAGCCACAATACATCAAGAAGACATAACACTTAAAATATATATGCTACAAATCAGGGAACATGAAAATATATAAAGCAAATCCTAGCAGAACTAAAGAGAGAAACTGAAAATAACACAAATAGAGTAGAAGACCTAAATACCACACTGTCAGCTATGGCTAGATCATTCAAACAGAAAAAAAACAATAAGAAAATAAAAGCTTTAAATGACGCATTAGACCAATTGGTCATAATAGACATTTACAGAAACTTTCATCCCAAAACATTAGATTATACATTTCTTTCTAGTGCACATGGAACACTATCAAGGATAGACATTATGTTGAGACACAAAACTGCCTCAAAAAATTCAAATAGATTGAAATCTTACCAAGCATATTCTCTAACCACAGTGCTTTGAAACTGGAGATCAACTGCAAAAAGACAGTGGAAAAAAAACACAAATACGTGAAAATTAAACAACATGTTACCAAAAAATGACTGGGTCAAGGAAGAAATAAAATAAGAGATCAAGAGATACATAGAAACAAATGAAAATGAAAATACAACATATCGAAACTTTTGAGATACAGCAAAAGCAGTAATAAGAGGAAAGTTCATATCATTACAGGCCTATCTCAAGAAATAAAAAAGAAATCCAAAATAAAAATCTAACATTATAACTTAAAGAACTAGAAAGAAAAAAGAACAAGTAAAGCCCAAAGTCAGCAGAATAAAGGAAATAAAGTTAGAGCAGAACTAAATGAAATTGAGAATCAAAAAGACAATAGAAAAAATAAATGCAACAAATAACTGGTTCTTTAAGAAGATTAATAAAGTCAAGAAAACCCTGGCTAGAGTCGCTAAGAAAAAAAAAAAAAAGAGAAAGGACACAAATAAACAAAATCAGAAATGAAGGAAGTTATGACAGATACCACAGAAATATAAAGCATAATACAAGAATACTACAAAAGCTTATATGCCACCAAATTCTACAACATAGAAGAAACCGACAAGTCCTAGCAATAGATAACCCTCCTAGACTAATCACAAAGAACTGAAAACTCTAAATAGACTGATTAACAGTAAGGAAATTTTAAAAAGTCATCACAAACTTCCCAAAAAGTAAATTCAGGACTATATGTCTTCACTAGTGAATTCTAAAAAAAAAAACATTTAAAGATGATTTAATACCTGTTCTCAAACTATTTCAAAAAATTTGAAGAAGAGGCAAAACTTCTTAACTCATTTTATGAGGCCAACATTACCAAAACCTTGCAAGAATAACACATAAAAGAGAACTACAGACTAATATATCTGATAAATACAGATGCAAAAATCCTAAACAAAATACTAGCATATCAAATACAATAATACGTTAAAAAAATTATACATCACAATTAAGTGGGGTTTATTCCAGGGACTGAAGAATGGTTCAACATTCACACATAGATCAATGTGATACACCAGTAAAGAAAATAAAGGATAAAAATCATATGATCATATCAAAAGGTTCAGAAAAAGCATTTGACAAGACACTGCATCTGTTTATGATTAAAACACTTAATAAAATGGGTATAGAAGCAAAGTACCTCAACATATTGAAGGCTATATATGACAAGCCCTCACCTAATATTATACATAATGGTGAAAAATTAAAAAACCTCCCTTCTAAGATCATGAACAAGACAAGGCTGTCTGCTATCACCACTATCATTCAGTGTAGTATTGGGAGTTCTAGCTAAGCAATAAGGCAAGAGAAAGAAATAAACGGCATCCAAATAGGGACTAAAGATGTAAAATTGTCACTTTTTGCTGATGACATAATTTTCTACTTAGAAAACTCTAAAGACTACTAGAAAACTATTGTAAACTATATACAAATACAGTAAATTTATAGGATACAATATCGATGTACAAAAATCCATAGTGTTCCTATAAACTAACAATGAAATTTTAGAAAAAGAAATAAAAGAAAACCCAATTACTTTTGCAATTGCAACAAAAAGAATAAAATACATAGGAATAAATCTAAAAAAAACATATAGAGGACATGTACACTAAAAACTATAAGACATCATTAAAATAAATTGAAGAAGACACAAAGAAATGGGAAGGTATTTTGTATTCATGAATTGGAAACATCAACATAGTTAAAATGACCTTATTACCTAAAGCATTATACAGATTTAATGCAATCCCCATCATTTTTTTTTTGAAGAAATAGAAGTGCACATTGAACTTTTCAAGGATCACATGTTGGGACACAAAATAAGTCTCAATAAATATAAGAAGATTGAAATTATATCAAGTATCCTTTTCTGATCACAACAATATGAGATCAATTAGAGAAAAGCTGGAAAAATCACAAATATGTAATGATTAAACGACATTACTGAAAGAGAACTTGGTTAAAACAGATATAAAAGAAAAATCAAAAGATACATATAGACAAATGAAAATGAATGTATCACATACAAAATTTTTGTGATGCAGTAAAAGCAGTACTAAGAGGAAAGTTTATAGCAATATAAGCTTACTTCAGAAAACAAAAAGTCTCAAATAAACAATCCAACATTATACCTTAAGAACTAGAAAAGAACAAATGAAACTCAAAGTCAGTACAATAAAGAAAATAAAAGCAAGCTGTAGTAATCAAAACAGTATGGTATTGGCAAGACACACACACACACACACACGCACACACACACAAATGGAATAGAACTGAGAGCCCAGAAATTAATGTACACATACATAAACAGCAAATGTTTCACAAAGGAGCCAGGCACATACCATGGAGAAAGTAAACCCTCTTCAATAAATGGTATTGGGAAAACTGGACAGCCACATGCAAAAGAATGAAACTAAACTACTATCTTATACCATATACAAACATTAACTCAAAATGTATTAAAGACTTAAATGTAAGACCTGAAACAATAAAATACATAGAGGAAGACATAAGGCACTAATCTTATGTACATTGGTCTCAGTGGTACTTTTGTGAATTTGACTCTGAAGACAAGGGGTGCTTGGTTATGAAGTCTATAAAGGTCACTGTCTTATGGAACAAACCAGTGTAGAGGAGGATGGAGAATAGATATTTGGGAAGTAGGAAGCAAATAGAAACTATATAATACACCCACCATTTTATGAAGAGGTTTACCCATATAAACAATGTTATTACTTTAAATAGCCCAACAAGTTGTAGAGAAACACACCTAAGTTGTAACAGAAAATACACCAGGAAGGCCCCTGAAATATTACTATATAAGTGTATTACTTTGGATTTTAAAGAGTTTCTTCATCTACAAGAATTTTTTTTTTTTTTTACTTTTCTTTCTTCTTTTGAAAAATACATATGGCTCTAGACGCAATAATACCACAACATGCTATGGCTTAAAGTAGAGAAATTAGACAACTGTCTGCCAAGTCTAGGAAGGGCGGTGCTGATGCCATCCATGAAAGGGAGACGTGTCTCAAAACAAGAAGTAAGAGAATTATAGAAATGAATAACTCACTGCTGCCAAGGGCTAGAGCTAGTTGTCAATGAATGATGGCCCGCGTCCAGAATAGTAGCCTGGTTAAATCCTGGTAAGTCTGATAAAAATGCAAAACGCTATTTATGACACACCTTTTTCTGACATTTTGGAAGAGCTGGTGAAACATTTGCATGCTGCAAATGTTTTTTTTTTTCCACTTTTCCCCCCAGCTTTATTGAAATATAATAGACAATTAGTTGCTCCTATTTACATTGTACAATTCAATGAGGGTTTTTTTTCAATTATAATTAGCATAGAATAATATATTAGTTTCCGTTGTACAGCATAGTGATTAGAGATCTACATAATTTATGAAGTGGTCAACCCAATAAAACTAGTGCCCCTTTTCCCTCTTACAAAATTTTTACAACGTTGTTGACTATTTTCCTTATGCTATACTTTATATCTCCATGATTATTTTGTACCTATCCATTGATACTTCTTAATCACTTAGCCCCTTTTCACCATCCCTCCAAAACCTCTCCCATCTAATAGCCTTCTAAATATTCTACATATTTTTGAGTTTGTTTCT
Organism: Pteropus alecto; assembly: GCF_000325575.1. Classification (NCBI taxonomy): domain Eukaryota; kingdom Metazoa; phylum Chordata; class Mammalia; order Chiroptera; family Pteropodidae; genus Pteropus; species Pteropus alecto. Next base: position 489,166 of record NW_006433963.1, read on the forward strand.
GTTTTTGTTTTTGTTGTTGTTTAATTTGTTCTTTAGATTGCACATGTGCATGAAATCATGTGATACTTGTCTTTATCTTACTTATTTCATTCAGTGCAATACCCTTTAGGTCTATCGAGGCAATATCTATTTCTATCCCCTTCCTTTTAGTCTGTGTGTGTCTTTTAATCAGAGTCTCTTGGAGACAGCATATGTAGGGGTCTTCTTTTCTTATCCATTCACCACCCCACCTTTTGGTTGGAACACTTAATTCTTTTCCATTTGAGGTACTTGTTGATAAGAATGTAGTTATTAGCATTCTTTATTCCTGTTTTTGATACATGTTCATTCTTCTTAAAGAAATCCCTGCAACAATTTCTGTCATACTGGCTTGATGTTGATGAATTCTTTTAATTTATTTTTGTCTGGGAAGCTCTTTATCCTTCGACTCTAAATGATAGCTTTGCTGGATAGAGTATTTTTGTTCTTGATTGTAGATCCTGGGTTTTCATTGCTTTGAATATTTTGTGCCAAGCCTTCTGTCCTACAAAGTTTCTTTTGAAAATTCAGCTGCCAGTCTTACGGATGCTCCCTTGTAGGTAACTAATTGCTTTTCTCTTGCTGTTTTTAAGATTATCTCTTTGTATTTAACTTTTGGCATTTTAATTATGATATGTCTTGGTTTGGGCTTCTTTGGGTTCATTTTTTGGGGGGGACTCTCTGAGCTTCCTGGGGTTGTATATCTATTTCCTTCATCAGGTGAGGGAAATTTTCCATCATTATTTCTTCAAATATGTATTCAACTTCTTGTTCTCCCTCTTCAGGTATCTCTATGACATGGATATTGTTACCTTTAATTTTGCCCCATAGGCTCCTTAAATTATTATTATATTCTTGACTTCTTTTTTCTTGCCATTCTGATTGAGTGTCCTTGGCTTCCCCATCCTCTATATTGGTGTTTCGATCCTCCTCCATTCTATTGATTCTTTCTAATATACTCTTCATCTCAGATAATGTGTTCTTCATTTCTGACTTGTTCTATTTTTATAATTTCCATTTCCATTTTTGTGTTTTTTATCTCTTTGTTAAATATCTCACTGAGTTCATTTGCACTTCCCTTAACGTCATTGACCATCTTTATAACCAGTGTTTTGAACTCTGCATCTGTGAGATTGCTAGACTCTATTTTTCCTGGAGCTCTGTCTGTTCTTTCATATAGTTTTTTGTTTCTTTGTCTTCCCATTTTGGCTGACTTTCTGTGTCTGTTTCTATATACTAATCAAAGCTCTTAAGTCTCCCGGTCTCATTAGTGTGGCTTTGTGTATTAGGTGTCTAGCAGCACAGTCCTGACAGGGGTTCAGCTGGAGGCCAAGTTTAGCCCTAGTCTGTGCCCCTCTGGGGCCACCTGTTAAGAGTCAGCAAGCAATTCACAGATGCTGTGATTGCAGTTGCCTCAAGAAGCCATGCCAGACAGAAACAGAGCTTAGCTGCCACCAGTGTGAGTCTTGGAACTGCTCAGCGTGTGGCATAGAACTCCCAGAGGACACAACTGGATGTGGCTTGGGTAGGGACACAAGTTGGGGGAGATGGAATTTCAGGTAATCTTCTAGGTGGAGCAATCTGTGTTATCCTATTTGACGATGTCTCGGCTATGGCAGTGCTGCATCCACACACTGGGATGGAGAAGGGCTAAACAGAGGAGCCATGGCTACTGCCAGCACTTCTGCCTTAAAGAAAACCTCACCTCTCACCCTTGCTCCAACAACTCAATGCCTCCTGTAAGTCCCTAGTGCCCTCCAAGTATTTGACCCAGTGCTGGTGCTCAGAGCGAGCGAGTCTGTCACAGTAAAAGTCGGATTGTAGTCACAGCCCCTTTAAGAGGCGTCTGCAGCTGCCGTCTGCCTCTGTCCCATTCAGTCACTTGGGACCAGGCAGCTCATTTCTTCACTTCCTCCTACCTCCTACTGTTGCAGGGTGCTTTCTTATATTTCTCTGTAATTATAGGGCTCCTGTTTATATAGACCCCAGGCAACTCTGCTTGCTGTTTGCTCCATGTTTCCACTACAACTTTGATGTGCTCTCAAGAGGAGATGAACAAAGCTTCTATCATCTACACCATTTTGCCCAGTCTCTGCTTGGAATATTTTGAAGTTCAAAGGATTGAATAAACCTTACTGCCTCAAATATGAAGTAAAACTTCTATCTATAACCTACTTGACTGATTTCAAAGCAGTAAGCAATTATTTTTGCTCTTCTATTCTTAAGACAGATCTCAGAGCTATTTTCCTTCTGGCTGACACCTCATAATGGACTACCCTGAGGAAAGCAGATCTCTCTTAGCCCAGGCCTTCAAGTTCAGTGTGTACTAAGAATATAATTACTATTAGGGTAGATGGCACACTAAAAATAACTTAAAAATCAAACTAAATATATATTATTTATCACCCCATCCCTTTAATCTCATTTCTGGCCAAAATAAAATACTTTTCATTTTGTATACTTTATAATAAATTAGCTTTTGGGGGCATCAATAATCAGGTTCTGGGTACCATGTTAGGTGCTTTTCAGGCATAATTTGATTTATTTTTATATCCTTAATGATAAGAAAGTTAAAGTGTAGAGAGGTTAAGTAACTATCAATTGGTCACATTTCTAGTAAATGGAGGAACTAAAAATTTGACACATGTATAATCTGATTTCAAAGTTCTTTAGGAGTTAGTTATTATTGTACACTACCATCTTATTTTCCCATTTTTATAATTTTTCTCTATCTGGATTGTACATTTCCCAACAATTGATTGGAGGAGGTTAAATATCCTTCCCAGCCAGTTTAAATTAAATATTTCTAGGAAGTCTTTACCCTGTCCCCTTATTTAGAATTAACTTTTGCATCATCTGTATGTTGTGCATGTCTCTTATACAGTTTCTCATATTCTATCTTATTTTTCAGTTATTTTGAAAATATGTAATTTCTTTGATAAGATAGTAAGCCTTTAACAGTAAGGACAGTGACTTCTTCCACCACATAATTTATTAGAAGCAAATTGATTTGCAGATAGCAGACTTCAGTATATGTTTACTAAGTCAAATATTTTATTTATTCGTTATATATTCATTTAACAAACATGAATTAAGTGGTTTATATATGTACAAGTATGTTTGTGTGTGTGTCTGTATTCTTACCAAGATAGAATTTAATCTAACATCATGAAAATGCCACAGAAAATTTCCCAGGATGTTTTTTTAGCTTAGAATTTCCCTGAATATCAAGACTTCACTGGAAGGAGCACAATGTGCATTGTAGAAGAATCAAATTTGGAGTTACTTGACTTAATATTTGAAGGTAAGGCCTACTTACCTAGAATGCCTAATCATTTCCCTTAGTTAACACACATGCACACACACACACACACACACACACACACACATACACACAGACACACACATTTTGGCCAATTCGTTTATTAAAAAATCAGTTTAGACATCATATCTTCTGAAAACTGTGATTCCCAACTCTACTTGAAACTTTTCTGTTATCCCATGTGGTAAAAACACATAGAATAATGCTTAACAATATATAAAATCCTTAATAAATGTTATTTGAGCTAATTAAGTAGGTCTCTTATAAATTAAATGTTCATAGTTTAATTTCTTTTATTTAGCCAGATCTGAGAATCATTAACTATCCTTTCCTTCCCAGGACTGAGCTTGAAGAGATATTTAAATGTCCAATATTTAAAGCATTCATTTGGGCCCCAGAAGGTCCTACTTCTACTGCTATCCCTAGCAAAATCTAGGAGTCTCAGTAAACATCTAGCAGTTTTGTATTCTATTTTCCTGTTCCTGAAGAATATAGATACATTATTAAGATTAATCAGATATTAGAATAGAATGCAAGATCATGCAAAATTTGCTAAGGAAAAATTAAAGACAGACACAGAACTCCAGACAGAGCAGCTCAGTATCACCCTTGTGCCAGGTAACCAGACACTGTGCTTTAGAAGGTCCTGTTTTTGGTTCTCCTCAAGCCACTTCTCTCTACAAGGCTATGGGTATATACTCCACTTGAAGGCACAGCTCCTTTTTCTAAACTATGTTTCAGATATACAAACTTGTATAATTTCTCACTCAAATGATCCAGAATCTGCTGTCTAAGACCAGAAAGTTCTCTTGCTTATATACATCTTTCTACGAACAGACTAATCCACAGACGTGTTTATCCTTCAGCCTAGGGGTGAGCAAGAGGCAGCTCTTTGCTAGTTGAAAGAGGTGTATGGAGACTGAATATATGGACAAGTATGTATACATACATACCCAAGAGACCTTTATGGTGCAAGACAGAGCTAGAACTGGGAAGAGAAGAAAGGTGGAATGTATGCCTCAAGTTGCCTCTATTTATATTCTTTCCATAGACCTGGAAAATATTAAAGGTGGGCCTATAAGAAGCCAGTGTAGCTTAGGTAACCAATAAGAAGACAGATAATGGGCCTGGATAAACTGCAAAATATTTTTATCTTTCCCTCTTCTTAGGATACCTAACTTGCTTCCTCTGACCTCCCCCTTAGCTGCCCACTACCCAGGGCTCCTACAGGCTTGACTTGTATAGACCTTTCTCAGATCTAAAACTTATGCCTCTGTCTTTCTCTACTTCTCTGAATCAAATTTTATATTCCCTAGATTCTGAATTATGTTAAGCAGGAGAAAAGAATTTGAAATCAGAAGAACTACATTTGTGCTCAGGTTCATAGTTAATTATAACCTCAAATAAGTAATTTTACCTCTCTAAATGATAATCTCCTATGTGCAAAGCATTTGCAGTAAATTATCATGTATGTCATCTATCAAATAGGAATAATATAAATATCTTTCTCACAAGGTTCTTATTAAACAAAAGAATAAAAGTACTAATATCAGAACTAATATTTATGAAGTCATATGCTGTGTAAAACATTTTATGTTTATTTTATCATATTTATGCCTGTGAAAAATAAAGATGAATACTATTAGTGTATCATTTTACAAGTGAAGAAACTGAGGAAGAGGTGAAGTAAATTTTGTTCCAAGTCAGTTACATAAGTGATAGATCTTAAACTGGAATTAAGTTTTGTTTGATCCAACAGCTTGATATGATGATACATATGAAAGGGTGTTAGCTATTATAATTTTTATAAATAGGTCATTGCTAAGTGCTAATGACCACTTAAAATTTAATTAATTGTTCCTCCTAAGTGTGTGTCTTTAATAAGAGGACTGCCCATAAAATGATGCTTTATTCTGAAGAAAGGAATCTTTAATGGTTGAATTTCAGACATTGAGATAGGGAAGTAGAAACCTCTTATTCATAACATGTAAATCAGTTCTCAACCTGAAGTGATTTTGTACCCCAGGAGACATTTGACAATGTCTGGAGACATTTGCACCGTTACAACCCACAGGGGTGGTGATACTGACACCAAGTTGGTAGAGGCCAGGGATGCCTACTAACATGCTTCAATGCACAGGACAGTTCCTACAACAAAGAATATCTGGAGATAATTCTTTCAGATTTGCCTCCCCATAATGTCAATTCATAGTTCACCTTTCTGTAGATATTCATCAATATTCATATTTGCATTTAGGTTACAAATTTATGAATGTTTCAACCATTAGCTTAGACTTAGGTGGATTTAGGGGCCTGATTTACAGGGCTGTTTTTTCTCACTTATAAAGATCAGTAATACATTTGTTTTAGCCACAGCTGAGAAGCTTCACCGGGACTCACAAGCTATTTAAAAAAAAATTGGTTCTGGAAACTGCAGAACAGCATGCACTTAGGAGAATTGGGAGGTCTCACAGTCTTAGTCTCAAGACATATTATCTCAGCCAAAGCTTCGATCACACATGAGTTATGAGACTGCTCAAGATAAAAGATTTGGGTTTCAAATAGAATCCATCTGTAGCTTGGGTTTCCTCCATCAGACCAATTAAAAATGTTTTGCACATAGAACATTTCCAGCAATGTAGAATCTCAGTGAACTTTATAAAACCACTCACTAATATCCTAAAAATATTGCTGACAAAGTAGGTGCATAACAATTACTGTCAACTTGGAGAAATGGGAAGAAAGGTGATCATTAAGAAGCAAAGTTTGCTTCTACCAACCAGAGCTACAACCAAGGATTTTAGTCTTAGATTTCTCAAATCTAAGTCAAAACTCTAGTCTTCCATTATGCTTCCTTGTTTAGCTAAAACCATTGATCAGAGTAATTGACTACTGAGTTAGAAATGGATGTTAAAGAGACCAACACTTAAAATTGAAAACAGAAGCCATTTCATTAATTGGTCTTGGGATCTGTAAAGGACATAAACAATAAAGGCAACATTTTGTGGAGACTCAAGTAGCAGATGGAGGAATGCAAATGCTCAATTTTATATTTCTTTCTTATTAAAATGATGATTAACCACAAATCACCACCTTTTGGATTATATTAACCTCATCCTATAATATGTCACAATGCTGAGTGATAAATGAGATCGTTAACACTACAAAGCTTTCAGACCAAAGTTCTTACTTAAGTCTCCAGACAGCAGTGTGTTATTTCTTAAATCTTTGAGCAACCAACCTTTCAGAAGTAGGAAGCAGTGATGACAGCATTTGCCCAGAATTCTATCAAACTAGTATGATCATGGTTGAGGCCTAGGTAGTTTGATATTAAATTTAAAGAGAAATCATTTATTTTAAAGAATGTTCTGCTCTAAAACATGGAAAGAGCGAGGTAAATTTAACTAGCAGCCCAGAGTCATTATAGAGTATACAAACAAAAGCAGTAGACAATTACACCTCAGAGAAGCAATCAGCACTCAAAAGCTAAGATTCCATTTTTCCCTGCTTGGGCCAGATCTTTGTAGACAGAATAAATGCTCAACTTAAAAGATAATTGCTTCCTATTCAAGGGACTTAATGTATTGGGGAGACAAGTGTGACTAATACCTGTTTAAATTCACTTTGCAACAAAAGGTGAGTCCAATTCTACCTTGCCCTTTCTCAAAGCTAAGTCTCAGGCTGCAGACAAAAGAAAAGTGGTAATGATGAATGTGACTAAAGTGGACCAATACTTAAGTTTAACTAAAGTACTAATTCCTTCTCTAGGCACAGCTTACATTTTCAGAAAAATCTAAGACTTTCAGGAAGAAAAAAATAGATATAGATATAGATATAGATATAGATTAGATATAGATAGATATAGATATAGATATAGATATAGATATAGATATAGATATAGATATAGATATAGATATAAAGATATAGATATAGATATTAACAGCATGCTTTTTTGAGAGAAAGATCAGATATTCCCAAATCTGAACCAATGGAAAGAATATGAGCTTTGGTGTTAAATAAACTTAAGTTTCAATCCTAGTTTTCCCATTTTTCTAATTCATTGATATTGAGCAAGATCCTACATTTTCTAACTTTTAAATTAGGATATAATATGTTTCAATTATATAATGTATGAAAAGAACGTGACACTTAGTGGGTCTTCAAAAGTATACTGTTTAAGAGGCAAGGTTTTTTTTTTTTGAGCTTAGCATTATTACTTATCTTTTACAAATAAATAAATGTATATTTAAAGTGGCAGTAAATTCTTAGCAAGTATTATTTTGAACTTGACAAAGGTCTAGTGTTAGCAAATTGCCCACTTCAGGCAAAGAGAATATCAGACATTCTGCAGGAACTGAATATTTATACTACCCAGTCTACAGTAGCTTCTTGGAGAAAGGGGTCCAGAAAGACGGCAGGTCCCACTCTCAGAAATTAAACCCAATGGCAAAATCATCATGCAATTTTAACTTATATCAGAAGATGAAGGTGATTAAGAACATTGGCTCCATAGCCAAAATTTGGGGTTCAAATCCCAGCTCAGGCCTTTATTAACTGTGTGACCTAGGTTACAGGTCATATTACTTGTCTGGTTATCAGCTTCTTCATTTGTAAAATGGAGAAGATAGAATCTACCTTATAGTGTGCTGTATGTAGCTGGATCATACCTGCTCAGAAAGAGTCATTTTTTTAACTTTCAGGTAATTTATGAACTGGATGTTAAACATAGTTATTACAGTTGAATTATATAAACTTAAAAATTAAGTATATGGTATTAAAGAAAGTGAATAAATACTCAAAACTTATCACTTCTGTCATAGCCTAATCAGCCTAAGGACACCAGGAACAAACCTGCAGTCTGACAAAATCAGCTTTCCTGACCCATTTCAATGAGATATCAGACACCAGAGGAATCATAGGATATCCTCCAAACAAAGGATGAGATGGAGTAATATATTTTTGGAGAAGAGTGGAGTTTAGGTGAAATTTAAATGAAACGGAGTTTCGATAGGCTCAAATCAAAGCAGGGCTGTGTATAAAGGGACTAACACCATGTATAGACTACAAGGTGGACTTAGCTCCTGTTTCCTTGGAACTGCTACATTAAGATAGATGTGGAATATTGTATCTGCAAACTCTTCATTTGAATCTCTGCACCTGAGCTGGAAATCAAGACTGCTTCTCTGAGTCAAAGTGACAGGTTTCATAGACAAGAATGGGATATTTCATTCTTACTGATATAATTTCGAACGACCAAGTTTCTAAAATATTTAAGGTAAAAGTGTCCTCTAGTGAGTAAGAAAGCAGTAGACACTCAAAGGGGGATGATATGACATTTTTCAGTTGCAAATGCCTGTGGGAAAAATATTGTTTCCTGTTAATATTGAAGCTGCCTTTATCTTTGTCTTTTGTTCCAGTATGATAAATAGCAAGGAGAATTTTTACAGTCCAAGTTAATTTTTATTTCTTAAAATACCTAATCACTTTATATGTTTTACTATTATCTATGTTCTTGAGGTTGTTTACATATATTTTATCTATGTGATGGAAATACTACATAATGATTGGCTACTGCACATCTCCTTCCAACTCTGTATCATGTTGTTAGCTTAAAATTGACCAAGTGGAGTATTTATTACCAGAGTAATCAGGAACACGACACATCAGGGTTTTTTTTTTTTTTCTCTCTAGAGAGCTGGTTGATAAAGATTTACCAGCGCATCACTATTCATTTGATATTATGAGGATTAAATAATTTAATACATGCAAAGTGCTTACATCAGTACCTGAATCTATAATAAACATTCAAAAAATGTTAGTTGTTGTTATTAGTAGTATTAAAAGGAGGAGGAAAAATAGCAGCAGCAGCAGCAGCAGCAGTAGCAGCAGCAGTAAGAGTAGTAACTATGAAACACACTTATAAGAATTAGCATTTTATAGTAGGCACAGTTCTAAGATGGCCTTCAAGAGCCTTTTTATATATATTTTATATA
>NW_006433963.1:502809-513698 GCF_000325575.1 Pteropus alecto
ATATATGTCAGTTCTGAGTCTTTGGTGTGTGATTACCATTATGAATATGTAAAGGATAGTTATATATATATAGTCATCCATTTTCTTCTGTGCTTGCCTTATCTCCACTCCTCTTTGCTAATTTGTATCTTTGAATCCTCCCCTTTTCAGTCATTGTTACCTCAATTTGTCCCTATATACGATGAAAGTTCGTTACTATCTTAGTATAACACTTCTCTTATTATTATTTAAGCTTATAATGCCCTGTTCTTAGTAAGGGTTGCACTCCTCTGCTTCTAGTTGCCTGATAGTCACTTTACTCCTAATTATGTATTATTTTTTTTGTCATTTTGTTTTAAGTAACGTGACCCCTTTCAGTATTTCCTGTAGTGTAAGCCTCATAGTGGAGAATTCCCTCAATTTTTGTATGTCTGAAAAGGTCTTAATTTCTCCTTCATATCTAAAAGAGTGCTTAGCTGGATATATTATTCTAGACTGGTAGTTCTTTTCACTTAATCATTTAGTAATTTGATTCCATACCTTTCTGGCTTGTAAGGTTTGCGCTGAGAAGTTGAAGATAATGTAATGGGTTTACCTTTATAAGTTACTGTTTTCTTCTCCCTGGCTTCCCTTAGAATTTTGTCTTTGAGTTTTGATAATTTTAATAAAATGTGTCTGGGAGAAGGCCTTTTTGGGTTGAGATAATTTGGTGTTCTTTTGACTTCTCGAATTCCAAGTTCCAGTTCATTCCTTAGATTTGGGAAATTCTCGTCAATGATTTGTCTGAAAATGCTTTCTATTTCATTTTTCAACTCTTGCAATGTGTTCTTCATCTCCAGATGTTCTATTTGGTTCTTTTTGAGGGTTTCAAGCTCCTTTCTCTGCTCATCTAGTTGTTTTTTCAGTTCTTGAAATTGTTGACATGACTCATTTCGGAATTCACTGAGTTTTTTCAGATGTACCAACCTGAATTCTCTGTCATTTAAATCACATATTTCTATGCCTTTAAGTTTATTTTCTGGAGATTTTTCTCTTTCTTTCTAAGATGCCTCATCACCTTGGTTGTTCAATAGTCCATGATGTTTAATGGACTATTTCTTCGCCTAGGCATTAATAGAAATGTATTCTGCTTTTTATCCAGAAGGAAAATCTATTATATAAAGGTCTCTCTTTAGCCTGTTGCAAAGAAGGTGCTTTCTTTTGGTTTCCAGTAGGTGGCGTCTAAGCCTCTTGGATCCCTGCTTTATATAAAGCCTTAAAAATGCCTTTTAATTTTCTGATAGTTATTTAATCATGCTCGGTACCCTCAGTCTCAGTCCATGTCAGTGTTAGCAACAGTTTCAGTAGTGATTGCTCAGATTCCCCTGGGGGTCCACAGTGTTCTGTCTCGTTGGGTACAGGGGGAGGGGCCCTGTGGGTTGAGGGTTGAGGGCTGTGGCTCAGCCTCTGTTTTGCAACTGCAGCCGTAAAAATCAACTGTTGTTTGTCTGCTGTCCACTTCTCTGCTTTGTGCACTAATGACTGACCCTGCCACTGGCTGCGTGGAACTCACAAACTCTCCCAATCAGGGCTGTTCAGGGAACTTGCTACACCAAGTTGGCCACCTTCTCCCCTATTTCTCCCCCTTCCGAGAGCTCCAGATGCTGCGAGAGGCAGCATCTTTATTTCTTCCAGTCCATTGCCCAATACCTGGGTTTCTGACCTGTGGTAGCTCTTATGTGCAGATCCCATGCTCAGACAAGCTGGTGTGCAGTTTGGGTGTTTTTTGTTGAGTTTTAGATGTTCAGCTTATTGTTGTTTCAAGGAGAGAGATCTTGGGACGTCTCTCACTCCACCATTTTTCCCCACTGTTGATTTTAATATAAAGATATTATTTGGGTTGGCTTGACCTATTCACATGGGATCTATAATTTTGAGTCTAGATGTCAGAGACAGAGTAGGAATTTGAAGCATGAGAAAATTTTAATGCATTGTAGCTGGCTAGAAGGGTGAGGGGGTTATGTGTCAAAGAATACGTGTGGCTTCTAGGAACTAAGAGCAGTCTTTATTTGACAGCCAGCAAGGAAATAATCTTAATTATACGACTGCAAGGAAATCAATTCTGTGACCAAAAAAATAAACTTAGAAATTGATTTTCCCTTGAATCTCCCATACACAAATTCAGTCTGGCCAACACCTTGATTTCAACCTGTGCACTAACTCAGTCAAGTCCATCCAGTCTTTTGACCTACAGAATTGTGAAATAATAAATGGATGTTGTTTAAAAACATTAATCTTGTGGTAATGTGTTACATAGAAATTAAAAAAAAATACTATTCTTCAAGATTATTTCTTTTTTGGTTATCTGATCAGTTTTTCCAAAGGGAAGGGTAGTAAATCCCTTAAAGCAAAATCCCCACATGTAGTTCCATATGAGCAGCAAGAAGAAAGGGACTGGAGGAGCAAAATGCACCACAGAAAATATATGAATCCTCCTTGTGCCCCTTTTCTCATTCTCAACATCTCTAAGTTTAGAGCACATCTAAAACATGGAGAAGGGGAGCAATCATAAATCTTCTCAGCACATAGACCAACAAATTTTCACCTCCTAGAACCTAGTTCCATGAACTGCAGTCAACGCTGCTATAAGATGAAATTCAACTTCTCCAAGTTGGTACTATAACCTTTATCTCCTCAAACTCTTCTGACTCTGACCTGAATCTTATTTATAGGCTAGACTGGAGAAAAGAGAAAGAAAGGCCCCAATGTGTAGAGTGGTAGGTATTAGTTCCTAAAGGAGCAGAAACGTAATGTCTCAAAGCCTCATACAAGAAAGAAAAATGGGTAGGAAGTGGAACAGTGCCCTTTAATCTAAGTTTGAGTTCTGAGGCTGAGTAACAGAGAAACTGTGTGGGGTTTCATAACAGATATATAGTAAATCCCCTCAACCTCAGTTATTATAAGTTATTGTGAAGATTATATAAGATAATTTATATAGAGTGCTTAGCACATGGTAGGTGCTGATTTTCTTATTCACTCACATTTCACCAAATATTGCTACTGTTGCTGCTGCTACTACTACTACAATTAACTACTACTAGTAATACTATTTATTTATTATTTATTTTTATTAAATTTATTGGGGTGACATTGATTAATAAAATTATATAGGTTTGAAGTGTGCAATTCAAGAATATATCGTATGTACATTGCATTGTGTATTCACCACCCAAAGTTAGATTTCCTTCTGTCACCGAACATTTTACCCCTTTTACCCCTATCTCTCCCTTCCCTCTTTTCTCTCTAGTAACCACTATACTGTCTATGTCCATGAGTCACTGCTGTTTATTTGTCCTGTTCTTTTGTTGCTTTCAATTTTATATCCCACATATAAGTGAATCTCAAAAGCAGTTTTGAAAGGAATAGAACAAAAGAACCATCAGATTTGTATGGAAGCACAGAAGACCCTGAATTGCCAAGGCATTCTTGAGTAAAAAGAAGAAGGCCAGAGATATCACTCTGCCTGACTTCAAATTATACTACAAAATGACAATAATCAAAACAGCATGCTATTAGAAGAAAAAGAGACACAGATCAATGGAACAGAATTGAGAGTCCAGAAATAGAACACCACATATATGGGCAAATAATCTTCAATAAAGGAGCCAAAAAACATATAATGGAGAAAGGAAAGCCTCTTCAATAAATGGTGCTGGGAAAATTGAAAAGCCACATGCAAAAGAATGAAATTAGACTGCTATTTGTCTCCATACACCAAAATTAACTCAAAATGGATTAAGGACCTGAATATATGACCTGAAACAATAAATTGCATAGAAGAAAATATAGGAACTGAACTCATGGACCTTGGATTTAGAGAGAATTTTATAAATTTGACCTCAAAGGGAAAGGAAATAAAAGCAAAAATACATGAATGGGATTATCAGACTAAAAAGCTTCTGCACAGCAAAAGAAATCATTAACAAAACAAAGAAGGAAACAGCAGAATAGGAGAAGAGATATGCTATTACTATTTAGATATCACCCAAGGTCACACCATAAGTTAGGATAACAGCTAGGTCTAAAGTTTCAATCTCCTATTTTCAAGGCTACATGTTATAGCAATAAATAACTATTATTTATTGAAAATTTTATATGTGGCACTGCTGTCTTAATACTTTCACATTTATTACCTTTAATCCTTTCAACAACATTATGAGGAAGGAGTTACTGTCTTTATTTACTAAGTGAGAAATTTGGGGCTTAGAAAACAGAAATAAGACTCAAGGCTTGAGGATGTATCTGTTAGACTAAAGAAAATCACCATTCTATATTGCCACACTGATTTACAAATGCCTCAGTATAAATGAGCTTTGTTCTACTTTTTCCTGGCGGAGGCAGGGAAGGTCATTATAAATAGGAACTGGAAATAGGAAGCCTGCAAAACTGAAGGCAAATCTTTTGTTTTTCTATTTTTCCCAAGCCTGATTCTAGCCGTGATACATAAATTTGTGTAGAATATTGAAAAGTAATAAATAATTATATATTTCTGACACCTGAAAAATATCTCTATCATTGCTATTTTAAGTACCTGTAATTTTATGGTTTATTATTATTATTATTATTATTATTATTATTTAATGTATATAATAATTGAGATCTACCTATGCTAAGCACTCTGCTCGGCATTTTATATTCATGTTAAAATAACCTTACATGATAGGTATTATTATTTCCATTTTAAGAGTGGGGAAGAAAGTTTAAAGAGATTTATAACTTATCCCAGGTCACATAGCCAGTAAGTGGCTTGGGGTCAGATATGACTGGTTTAGAAGTTTAGTTGTTTAATCATGACACGACACTGAACATCTTTACACTATGTATACAGTGTTGTTGGTAGCGGCACTGGCTCATTACCAAATAATCACCAACTTTTAAAGTACATGGACCTACATATAATTAGCAACATGCGATACCTACACATCAGGTTCTCATCAGAGAATATAACCTGAAACTTATTGTTATGTATCGTATTCAAAATCTAAATGGAAAGAGCTTATATTTTATAGAGAAGTCCCTGAATGGGTACTTTCACTTAGATGCTTTACAATCTATTGCTAGTTTAAGAAAGCCTCCAGAGAAATGTGAATATGGACTACTGGGTTATTTATTTTGCCATGGTTTAGTTCAATAATTTTTTTGGAAGACCACTTTGGTATTATGACATCAGTTTACAATAAGGGAACTTATTAGAAACAGGCCTTAAAAAACATGATGCTGTGTTTACTGTGGGAGTGCTGTTGATAATATTTCTCATAACATTCTCTTAAAGGGTGCTTGTGAGAAATAGTTCTCTGATCTTAGTAACAATAGCTCTGATTCTTAGCAACTTGTTTAAATGTATTATTTAAAGTAAATCATACAATTGATAAGGTTTCCCTCTGCATTGAAATCTTAAAATTTCAGAATCAAATTTGTAGCTCATGTTTATAAAATATGAATAATTTTTCAAGTAGCATTTTGCTTGCTAACTGCATTCAGACATTGTCCATACAGTCATTGCTCTTTTCTCATTTGCAAAGCCATAAAATTTTTCTGAGCTTTACAGAAGTAGCATGTGTAGTAGTTGCAATCATGGCCTCTACAGTTAGACTGTGCAAATCTACTTTCTGTCACTTTCTGTGACGATACACAAGGCATTTACCTACACTGTACCTCAGTTACTGCATTTTTCAAGTGGAAATAATAATCATACATACCTTCTAAGGTTATTATGAGTATTATATTGAGGTGATATATGTAAAGTACTTAGAACAGAGCGTGACAGTATCACTGCATTGAACAGCTCTAGAGGATACCATTTACATAGAATGCGGTATGAATGGTATCTCCTAGATTTGAACAATGTGGTGGCTCTGCTGACACATAGTGAGTGTCATATATAAGTTAGTCATTGTTATTGCTCTCACATGCTCATAAAGTACAGAATTTTAATGGAAACAATAAATGGGAATTCACTTATTTCCTTATCTCTGTTTCCACAAAGGAAGTTGTGTGCATAAAAACCAGGCTGTCAAATAATTCTAACACTTACTTGCAAGGCTGCCTCTCCACCCCTAAATAGAAACAGCTGCAATCCAATTTTGTTACTTTGTTGTCTACTAGGTAAGAAAGATAGGAGTAGCATTTCACATTCAAGAATTACATGTAAATATGATATTCAGTAGGCCATTTTATTAAACTGCTTCTTCTAACATTAAACAGCAAGTACAGCATAAGGGAATTTTTGATTTGGCTTATACCAACAAACATTCTTAATGGATTTCAGTGATTCTAACAGGAGCGTTTTCTGGGTTAGACATTTTTTTTGGCTCTTTACTTAAGTCTCATTTGGAGAGAAGAAGATATTTTAAGATTTAATGTCAAATAAACATATACTTCCAACACACATATTCCATCACCAACACAATCACTGGTAACACCTTATTTATTTTTTATTATTTATACATATGTATATTGTACATCTATATGTTGTTTGATTTTATGAGCAAGGAATACACATTTATATTATATTGATTTTAAGAGCAAGGAATAAACATATAATATATGTTATATAATATATGTATATGTGTGTGTGTATATATACATATATATATATATATATTACACTGTGTGTTCACCACCCATAGTTAGATTTCTTTCTGTCACCACATATTTGACACACTTTATCCCATCTACCTCACCCTTCCCCAACTCCCTAGCTCTAGTCACCACTAGTCTATAGTCCATGTCCATAAGTATCTGTTTATTTGTCCGGTTCATTCGTTGTTTTTAGGTTTATATCCCACATAAAAGTGATAGCATGTGAGTTTCAACTTTTTCTATCTGGCTTATTTCTCTTAGCATGATTATCTTGAGGTCTATCCATGTTGTCGCAAATGGCAGCATTTCATCTCTTCTTATGGCTAAGTAATATTCCATTGTGTGTGTGTGTGCATATATGTGTGTGTGTGTACATATATATATATGTATATGTGTGTGTGTGTGTGTGTGTGTGCATTCACCGCAGGTTTTTTAGCCAATCATCTATCGTAGGAAATTTCGGTTGCTTCTATGTCCTGGCCACCATAAATAATGCTGCTATGAACATCGGTGTGCAAATATCTTTATAGATATCGTTTTTCAAGTATTTGAAGTAAATACCCAGTAGAAGGATTGCTGGATCATGTGGTAGGTCAGTTCTTAATTTTTTGAGGAACCTCCATACTGTTTTCTATAGTGGCTGTACCAATTTGCAGTCCCACTAGCAGTGTATGAGGAGTCGTTTCATCCGCATCCTCTCCAGCATTTGTTATTACTTGTCCTGTTGACAACAGCTATTCTAACAGGTGTAAGATGGTATCTTATTTTGGTTTTGATTTGCATTTTACTAATAGCTAGTGATGTTGAGCATCTTTTAATATGTATCTTGGCCATTTGTATGTCTTCTAGGGAGAAGTGTCTGTTCAGGTCCTCTGCTCATTTTTTAATTGGATTGTTTTTGTTGTTGTTGTTGTTGTTGAGTTGTATGAGTTCTTTGTATATTTTTGGATATTGAGCCCTTATGGGTGGCACTGCTTTCAAATATATTTTCCCATTTGTAACATTGTGTCTATCTTGTTGATGGTTTCTTTTACTGTGCGGAAGGTTTTTAGTTTGATGTAGTCCCATTGATTTATTTTTGCTTTTACTTCCCTTGCCTTTCAGGCCAAATTCATAAAATTTTCTTTAAGTCCAAAGTCTTTGAGTTTAGTTTCTATGTTTTCTTCTATGCACTTTATTGTTCAGGTCTTATATGTAGGACCTTAATTCATTTTGAGTTAATTTTGGTGTGTGGTGATAGACAACAGTCTAGTTTCATTCTTTTGCAGGTGCATTTCCAGTTTCTCCACCACCATTTATTGAAGAGGATTTCCTTTATCCACTGCATGTTTTTGGCTCTTTTGTCAAAAATTATTTGTGCACAAAAACAAGGGCTTACTTCTGGACTCTTGATTCTTTTCCACTGGTCTGTGTATCTGTTTTGCTGCCAATACTGTGTTGTTTTGATTATTGTCGCTTTGTAGTATAAATTGAAGTTGGGTAGAGTGATGCCTCCAGCCTTGTTCTTTTTTTCTCAGGGTGGCTTTGACAATATGGTGTCTTTTGTGCTTCTATACAAATCTGATTATTTTTGTTTCATTTCTTAAAAAAACGCTGATGGGTTTTTGATAGAAATTGCATTACATCTGTATAATACTTTAGATAATAAGGTCATTTCAACTATGTCGATTCTTCCAATCCAAGAACACAGAATATCTTTTGATTTCTTTTTATCTTCTTTGATTTCTCTAAATAGGCTTTTACAGTTTTCATTATACAGGTCCTTCACAAGTTTTATTAGATTTGTTCCTAGGTATTTTATTCTTTTCATTGCAATTGCAAAAAGAATTATTTTTTACACTTCTATTTCTGACAATTCATTATTAGAGTATAGGAACACTATGGTTTTTTGAATGTTGATTTGGTATCCAGAAAATTACTGTATTTGCTTATTGTTTCTTGTAGGTTTCTTGTGGAGTCTTTAGAGTTTTCTATATAGAGAATTATATCACCTGCAAATAGTGACAGTTTCACTTCTTCATTTCCTATTTGTATACTTTTATATTTATCTCTTGCCTGCTTACACACACTAGGACATCCAATGTTATACTGAATAACACTGGCCATAGTGGACAACCTTGTCTTGTTCTTGATCTTATAGGGAAGGCTTTTAGTTTTTCACCATTCAGTATAATGTTGGCTGAGGGTTTCATATATAGCCTTTTTAGTTAAGGTAATTTCCTTCTATACTAATTTTGTTAAGTATTTTGATCATAAATGGATGCTGTATCTTGTCAAAGGCTTTATATGCATTTGTTGATATGATCATATGATTCGTATGTTTTAATTTATTTATGTGATGTATCACATTAATTGATTTGACTATGTTGAAACATCCCTGTGCCTCTGGGATGAAGCCCACTTGATCGTGGTGTATTATATTTTTAAAATGTTGCTGCATAAGACTAGTGTCTTATTTAGGATTTTTGCATCTGTGTTCTTGAGAGATATTGGTCTGTAGTTTTCTTTTTTGTGTGTTATCTTTACCAGGTTTTGATATCGGGATAATATTTGCCTCACAAAAAGAGTTAAGAAGTAGTGCCTCCTCTTTGAATTTTCAGAAGAGTTTGAGGAGAATAGGTATTAAATCTTTAAATGTTTGGTAGAATACACTGGTGAAGTTATCTAATACTGGACTTTTACTTTTTGGTATGTTTTTGATAATTGTTTCAATTTCCATACTGCTGATCACTCTATTTAGATTTTCCAGTTCTTCTTGATACAGTCTAAGAAGATTGCATTTTTCTAAGTACTTTTCCATTTCTTCTAGGTTATTAAATTTGATGTTATATACTTTTTCATTATATTCATGTATGATCCTTTGTATTTCTGTGGTGTCTGTGTCATTTTTCCTCTTTCATCCCTGATTTTGTTTATTTCTGTCCTTTTTCTTTTTTTCTTTAGTGAGTCTAGCCAGGACTTTGTCAATTTTATTAAACTTCTCAAAAAAACAGTTTGTTACATTTATTTTTTCTTTTTTTTTGTATTCTAATTTATTTAATTCTGCTCTGATTTTGATTATTTATTTCGTTCTGTTGACTTTAAGCTTCATTTCTTCTTCCTTTTCTAGTTTTTTACGATGAGGCGTTAGGTTGTTTATTTGGGCTCATTCTTATTTTTCGATGTAGGCCTGGAATGATATGAACTTCCCTCTTATGACCGCTTTTGCTGTATCCCAAAAGTTTTGATATGTTGTACTATCATTATCATTCATTTCTATGTATCTCTTGATCTCTGTTTTTATTTCTTCTCTTATCCAGTCATTCTTTAGTAGCATGTTGTTTATTCTCCATATATTTGTTGTTCTTCCCACTTTCTTTTCACATTTGATCTCCAACTTGAAAGAATTATGATCAGAGAATATGGTTGGTATGATTTCAACCTTTTTATATTTGTTGAGGCTATCTCTGTGTCCCAGTATGTGCTCAATCCTAGAGGATGTTTCATGTGAAGAATGTTAGAGAAGAATGTATAAGCAGCTGTGTTGTGATGAAAGGCTCTATAAATGTCAATTATGTCCAGTTTGTCTAATTATGTCCAATGGTCATTTAAGGATGTTATTTCCTTATTGATTTTCTGTTTGGATGATCTGTCCATATTCGACAGTGTGGTATTTGGTTTCCTACTATGATAACATTTCGGTCTCTTTCTCCCTTTAGTTCTGTTAGTAATCGCTTTATATATTTTGTGGCTCCCTGCTTGGGAGCATAGATATTAATATGTGTTATGTCTTCTTGATGTATGATTCTCTTTATCATTATGAAGTGTCTCTCAGTATCTTTCTACCATTTTTTTGAAGTCTATTTCATCCACTTTTAGTACCGCTACTCCCACTTTTCTCTGAATGCCATTTGCTTGAAATATCATTTTCCATCCTTTCATTTTGAGTCTTCGTTTTTATTTGGAACTGAAATGTGTCTCTTGGAGACAGCATGCGGTTGGGTTTTGTTTTTCGTGCAATCTGTACCTCTGTGCCTTTTTTTGGTGAGTTTAGTCTATTTACCTTTAGAGTCATTATTGAAATATGAGGTTTTTCTATAGCCATTTTGTCTTTTGTTTTATGGTAGCTCAGTGTTTCCATTGCTTCCTTGTCCTTATGTGTCTTTTTTTTGGTGGGGGAATGGGTTTTGTGGATTTTTCTCTCTGGTCTTATTGTTTTATGTTATATACTTCAGTTCTGAATCTTTGGTGTGTGGTTACCTCTATGAATATGTAAAGGATAGTTTTATATATATATATAGTGTCTGTTT
>NW_006433963.1:513732-516405 GCF_000325575.1 Pteropus alecto
TCTTTTAATCCTCCCCTTTTTTGTTATTGTTGTCTCAGTTTGTCCCTATGTTATTGAACATGCATTACTATCTTGCAATAGTAAATCTCTTTTTATTGCTTAAGCTTACAATGCCCCTTTCTTAATTAGGGTAGTATTTTTTTGCTTCTATGTGCCTGCTAGTTTCCTTACTCATAGTTATGTATTTTTTTTTCTCATTTTCTTTTAGGTGAATTGACTCCTTTCAGTATTTCCTGTAATGCAGGCCTCGTAATGGAGAATTTCCTCAATTTTTGAATGTCTGGAAGGTCTTTGTTTCTCCTTCATATCCAAAGGAGAGCTTTGCTGGATACATTATTCTTGGCTGTTAATTTCCTTCATTTAATAGTTTGCATATTTGATTCCAATTCTTTCTAGCTTGTAAGGTTGCTTCTGAGAAGTCCGATGATTATCTAATGGGTTTTTCTTTATAGGTTATCATCTTCTTTTCCCTGGCTGCCCAGCGAATTCTTTCTTTGTCATTAATTTTTGGTAATTTTAATATATGTCTTGCAGAGGTCTTTTTAGGTTGAAATAATTGGGTATTCTGTTGACTTCTTGAATTCGAAACTCCACTTTATTCATTAGATTTGAGAAATTCTTGTCAACTATTTGTCTGAAAATGCTTTCTAATTTCTGCTACTTTTCCCGCCCTTTGAGAATTCCCATTATTCTTATGTTTCCTTTCTTGAAGGTATCAACTATTTCTTGTAGTTCTCTTTCATTTTTTTTTTTTTCATTCTTCGGTCTCTCTCTTCTTCCTTCTGATTTATTTCTAAATTTCTGTCTTTGATAACACTAATTCTTTCTGCCATTTGGTCAACTCTATTTCTCAAGCATGCCATGTCATTCTTCAGCTATTTTAGTGTGTTCTTCATCTCCAGAAGTTCTACATGCTTCTTTTTTTCTTTATTGAGATATAATAGATAATTAATTGCTTGTATTTACATTGTACAATTCAATGAGTGTTTTTTTTTTCATTTATAGGTGACATACAATAATATACCTGTTTCAGTTGTGTAATATAGTGATCAGAGTTCCACATAACTTGTAAAGTGATCACCTCACTAAATCTAGAACCCCTCTTCTCCTTACGTATTTATTACATTATTAATCATCTTCCTCATGCTATACTCTACATCTCCATGTCTATTCTGCGACCATCCATTTATATCTCTTAATCCCTTTGCCCTTTGTTGTCCCCCCAACCCCCCTCCCATCTAGTATCTCTCTAAATATTCCCTGTATCTACGAGTTTATTTCCGTTTTTGTTGTTGTTGTTGTTGATTTTGTTCTTTAGATTCCACATGTATGTGAAATCATGTGATATTTGTCTTTCTCTATCCAACCCATTGCGTTCAGCACAATACTTTCTACGTCCATCAAGGCAATATCTTTTTCTCTCCCCTTGCTTTTAGTTGTGTGCGTCTTTTAATAGGAAGTGAGTCTCTTGTAGGCAGCATATGTAGGAGTCTTGTTTTCTTATCCATTCAGCCACATTAGATTTTGGTTGGAGCACTTAATTCTTTTCCATTTAAGGTACTTGTTGACAGGAATGTAGTTATTACCATTCTTTATTCCTGTTTTTGATACATGTTTTTTAAATACTTCTTTTTGGGGATTTCGTTTTCCTTGCTAAAAAACTCATTCTGCTAATTTAGTTTTCAATTTCTGGAATTGTTGATATGAATTATTTGGATCTCTTTGAGATTTTTCAGAAGTACCATCTTGAATTCTCTGTCATTTAAGTTGCATCTTTCTATGTCTTTAAGCTTATTTTCTGGAAATTTTTCTCTTTCTTTCTGAGCTGCCTTGTTACTTTGGTTATTCATGTTATTTGATGGACTATTTCTCAGCCTGGGCATCAATGGACGTGTATTCTGATTTTTAAATTTCTTTCCAGAAGGAAGACTTATTATATAAATGTCTTTCTTTAGCCTGTTGCTAAGAAAGCATTTTTTTTTTTTTTTTTGATTTCCAGTATGTGGTATCTAACCCTCTTGGATCACTGCTTTATATAATACCTTAATAATGCCTTTTTTTTCTTGTAAATATTCAATTATGCTCATTATCCTCAGTCTCAGTACCTGCCAGTGTTAGGAATAGTTTTGGTAGCATTTGCTCAGATTCCCCTGGGGCTCCATGGTTTTAGGTCTTGGAGGATATGGGTGGAGGTGCCCTTTGGCTTGGAGAATGGGGTCTGTGGCTCAGCCTCTCATTTTGCAGCCATGGCCAGCAATAATCAGCTGTTGTTTCTCTGCCATCTCCACTTTCTTGCTTTCTGTCCTGGTCCGGGGCACTGCCACTGCATGGATCTCACAGCTCTCTCAGGTAGAGCTGTTTAATCCCTCCACACCTTCTCCCCTCTCCCTCCTTCTGAAGGGAGCTCTGGCTGTGAGAGGCAACTTCTTTGTTTCTCCCTGTTTACCATCTGATACCAGATGTTCTGACTTGTGGCAGCAATTATTCACAGCTCCATCGCCCAGAGGTACTTGTGTGCAGCTTGGGTGTTTTTCGTTGAGTTTTAGATGTTCTACTTATCGTTGTTTCAAGAGGAAAGATATGGTGACATCTCTCACTCCGCCATGCTTCTGGTAACATCTTCTTTAACTTCCTTAATTTACCAAACTGCCCGGCAATAATCACCTTGAATTA
>NW_006433963.1:516453-536754 GCF_000325575.1 Pteropus alecto
ATATATATATATATTCATATATAACAATAGTCTCACTTTGGATGAAAAAAGGCCTTAGTGAAGAGAATTTTCTCTTTTAAAAACAGAATAGATCTAGTTACTGGTCTCAAAATCAGGCAGAACATTGTGCAGACAAACACATAAGCCACAACCTTGCTAAAGGATATTCCATTTTTTAGCAAGCAGGCAAGGAGAGATTATAGTAGAAGTGATCACTGTACATCCCTTCCCTTTGGATTGATTAACTGAGTAATTTTAAAGTATTTTAAAGGGAGATGTGAAATACCACATGTCTTTATTCTGAGTAAGAATGAAATTTTAATTGGTTAAATATGAGCTGCTATCATCAAATTGGCTCTTAAGTATAGAGCAGTCTTTGTCTACCTTCTTTAAGATCAGGGATCAACAATTGGATGCCTTAATTTTTAGCCAATTTGTCAACTTTTTTCTTCATAAGTTTCATTCAAGACTCTCTTATATTGTCTACTTCACTTCCATTCAAAGACAAAACCAATAAAGACGCTAAAATATAACATTTCAAAACCTCATTCACCCACAAGTCTAGATTTCTGAGGTTAAGGGTACACTGTAAGGAAACTGCTTAGTTCATTGTTCCAAACCTTAAACTAGGTATTTCTGTGGAAAATTATTACAGATAAGGCTTCTGGTAATTTAATATAATTCTTATCTTAAACCTCCATAGCAGAATGTCAACATCCTATGCTCCCAAGTTCAAAAGAAATAAAGAAGATGAAAGAAGCTTATGACATCACCATTTACTTCTTCTAGACTATGATGCTTTTGTTCCTTCTCACATATTTATAGAATATTTATTGCATGCAAAACACTGGTCAGAAGACTAAGTTTATAATCTCTACTTCCCGAGTGAAAAACAGAACTCATACTTAAAGTTAAATTGACAATCTGGCTTGTTTCTTCATTTTTGTTTAAAGACATTGAAATAAAATGTCTTGAAGGTTAAATTTTTTTTAAAAATTATTTATTTATTTTTCATGGTGACGTTGGTTAATGAAATCTGATAAGTTTCAGCTGTACATATTAACAGTAAGGCATATATATATATTGTGTGTTCACCTCCCATAGTTATATTTCTTTCTGTCATCACATATTTGCCCCTTTTACCCCATCTACCTACCCCTCCCTCTCTGAAAGAACTAAGAATTGATCTACCATATGATCCAGCAATCTTTCTACTGGGTATTTACCCCAAAGACTGGAAAACTCATATCCAAAAAGATATTTGCACACCGATGTTCATACAGCATATTCATGATGGCCAAGACAAGGAAGCAACCGGATTGGCTAAAGAAGCAGTGGTACATATATACAATGGAATATTACTCAGCCATAAGAAGAGATGAAATACTACCATTTGCGGCAACACGGATAGACCTCGAGATAATCATGCTACGTGAAATAAGCCAGACAGAAAAAGTTGAAAATCACATGATATCACTTATATGTGGGATATAAACCTAAAAGCAACAAATGAACAGGACAAACAGAGACTCATGGACATGGGCAATATACTAGTGGTTACCAGTGGATTTTTTTTAAAGATGATCTCAGTCAATATTATAGATTTTGAGGTCCCTCAAAAATTTATAATTTCTATATTGAGGTCCTAACCCACAGTACCTCAAAATACAACCTTATTTGGATATAGGATCTTATAGAGCTAGATGGAAGACATTGGAGTTGGCTCTAATCGAATATAAAAGAGAGAAATTTGGAGGCAGGCTTGTATATGGAGAAAACATTATGTGGACATATAGACAGTTATATACAAGCAAGGAGAGAGGCCTGGGACAGACTCTTTCCTCAGAGCCCTCAGAAAGAACCAATCCTGCCGATACCTTGAGTTCAGACTTCTAGCCTCCAGTAGTGTGAGATAATAAATTTCTGTTTTTTAAGCTACCCAGTTTATGGTACTTTTTACAGAAGCCATAGTAAACTAATACAGTCAATCGAACAACTCATAATTAAGTGGAAGCCTAAGTTTTCAGCCTAATTAGAAGTGTACAGTCAGCAGTTTACTGGTTACCAGAGGGAAGGGGAGATGAGAGAGGAAGGTAAGAGTAAAGGGGGTTAAATATTTGGTAACAGAAGGAAATTTTACTTTTGGTGGTGAAAACACAATGCAATATACACATGACATTATTGAATTGTACACTTGAAACCTATATGATTTTATTAACCAATGTCACCTCAATAAATTTAAGAAAAAAGGAATTCACTTATATGTTTCTAAAAATTAACACTCCCATTTTCTATTTAAGCAAAAAATAACTATGTCTCTCATGTTATAAAGTGACAAAAAAAAAAAAACACAAAAAACAAAAAACAAAAAAACGCTCTCTTGAAGGAGTCCCAGAAATGGTTTGTATTATCAATGCTAAATCATGCTGGACAGTTCTTGAAGTTGGATGCGAATGACAAAAAGCAGAGCATTTTTGAAAAAAATGAAAATGGACAAATGCTACAATAGACCCTGATGCTGGCTGCTTTGGGAATGGCATTCTCATGGCTACATTCTTTTTTGGCCCCTGTGTAATCCATGCAAGAGGACGTGACATTTTGTTAACAAAAGAATTACAGCGAGCCAACAAGTGTGCTTTTGCACTCCAGCTGTTCCTTAGGAGTAAGGAGAGGAGTGAGAAATACCTTTGGTAGCAAAACATTGAAGTTACTGTAGATTAAATGACTTCTGATTTATTTAGGGGGTATTCTTTGGCATAGGAATCAAATTAGAAATTATATTTTTTAATTATTTTCTACATTTCTAAAGCTGCAATGAAAAATTGGGGTATATTTCTAAAGTAGCAATGCAAATAGACATGTATAAAGAAAGTCATATACCTATATCCGCTAATATACATTATTATATGCCATTTCAAGATTATAATATCATTCTGTTAATTGTCAAAAGTTTTGAGGGGTGTGTGTGTGTGTGTGTGTGTGTGTGTGCGCGCGCGCACGCACGTGTGTCAGAGAGTCTTTTATTGTTCACTGTAAAAATGCAAATACTCCAGGGAGATCACATTTTAAGTTCTTAATCGGCAACCACTGAAATTATTAGTGAACCTTTCAGCTGAAGAGACTTGGGAAGGGACAGTTGGGAGTGCATTGAAGGCCTGATTAGAAAAGTAGGGCAAAATTTGTCACACGTTCTTTATCTAAGAATATTCCTGAAAGGGACGAAATAGGTCAAAGGATACTGAGCAAGTGGGCGAATCACAGAAAATCTTTCTATCACTCAATAGTCAGAACACACAAAGACTTTCATAGCTTCTCTCCAGGTATACCCTGCACTGGAAAGAGCATTGTGTGAGGAGAAATTGATTTCCCTGGCTTCCTGCGACTGGGTCAGGAGGACGGCAATTAATTGAAGGGGTTTAGAATTGTCTAGGGTTTTCTGGACTTCATTCTTCAGTATCTCATTGAAATACTGTTCTCTGATAAGTTTTCCCACAAATATGCTCTAGCTAGCACCAGAAACTACATTTAATACTCGTGATGTGTTTGTCTGTATATGGAATATTTTGTATCTTATCTGGTTGCAGTAACCAGTTAATATTAATTAACTGTAATATTAATAATTGCTATATGTTGAGTGCCAGGTACTATAATAGGCACTTCATATTTAAACTTCAAAACACCACTTTGAGGGAGATATTATTGTTTTTATTTTACAAAGACACCATGGGTTTAAGGGTAAAGTTATATGTAGCCATTCAAACCCAACTATTTTAATTCTAAAGCTTTGCTAGTTCATTTCCAGTATACCATAAGTGACTGGATTTGAATTTAAGATCTATTTGTTTGAAATGTTCCTGTTTATTTTTTAACAGTTTATATATTTTCCTTCTAATATTCTGTATTTCAGCAGACTTCATTGACAAATGGGTTTCCTTTAAGTTTTTTAAACTGAGTACAGAAAGTGTCAACATAAGTTAAGGAACATCAGTTATCCTTTTTATTTTATTTTTATTAAATTTATTAGGATGACAATGGTTAATAAAGGGGTTTCAAGTGTACAATTCAGTAATATGGCATATGTATATTACATGTGTGTTCACTACCCAAAGTTAAATTTCCTTTGTCACCATATATATGACCTCTTTACCCTTATCTACCTTAGTCATCCATTTTAAAAGTTCAGGAGCCTTGAGCTTTTCCTTTATCAGCTCTTCAAAAACACTCCTAGGAGTAGTCCTCAACAGAGTTCCTTTTAATATTGATATCAGCCCACTGGGAAACGCCATTAGCTTTCTACTAGAACCCATCAAACTGGGTAAGATAGAAGAATGATGGGCCAAGACTAGTTCCCAATAGACTACTAAATCTTCCTCAGTGATCACTTCTAGAAAAATGTGGTAATCTTCGTTTTAAGCAACAGTCAGCCTCCAGAAGAAGATATCTATGCATGATTTCATATTTTATTCAACATCTAGATGTTAAACAGAGAAACAGATAGCCCAGTTGATTATGTCAGTGAGAGACCACTTAAAAAAGTTAGTAGCAAAGGTCTTCAGTGGTAATTTAGCTTTAGGAAAGCATCAAAGTAACCTGATTCAACTAGTTATCCTGTCTCTAAGACAAAATTTCAAAAGACTCGAGTTTCTTCATAGGCAGACTTTTCTAGCTCCCTTCCTTCCCTAATTATGAGAACTAAGGGGTTTTCTGGGAGAAAAGTCATTCTTTGTCATCTCTCTTTATGACAAACTTAGAGCTTATAACCGACACCTCCCAAAGGTAGGGGGTCAGCTTTCCTGAAAGTCTCCATGGCACATTCATCATGACACAGATAAATAAGAGATCAATGATCCAAGGTTCTAGTGGGCTTGGTAGAAAAAACTGACCAACATTCTCAGCCTGGGCCTCAGCTATATATACATATTCACCCAACCAGACACTTTCTGTGCAAACCAAATTTCTCAATACGACTGTTTTTCTGCCTAATACCCACTCATATTTTTATCTAGTTTTATCTATCAAAACTATCTTTATCAAGTATCAATGCAAAAAACAGTTACTTGAAAAATTATGCAACTTGAGTGAAATTCACTATTATATAAGTTGTCTATTGTAACACCCTGCGATTCTAATGTAAAAATCCATCATTCTTAGGAGGATCCAGGAAAATGTTCTCACTTCTAATGAGGGGTTTATGTCTTCATGTTGTATATAACTATATTAGCCTTTAAATTTTCTGTTCATGTCCTGGTTGCCTGAAATCTCATAACTAATTCCAATTCTCGATAGCCACAAAATCCCCTTTTTCTTTGTTTTCCATCCCTTTAATTTCAGTTTTAAACATTCATTATAATATGTGTCATTATTGCAAACCATTTTAAACCTATGAAATATGAAAGTAGATAAAGGTATAAATTGTAAATATACATATACTTATGGAAGAGACATTCAAAAATTCTTTTGTTTGTTTTGAGTATTGACTACTAATAGCTCTTAGCTTATGCTGGCACTTTTTGTTCCCAGTACATATTTTCTCTATTGGATTAAAATTAATATACCATACAATTCATCATTTTAAAATATGTAATTCACAAATGTGTTCCACAACCACTATTATATAATTCCAGATATTTTTATCACCTCAGAAAGAAACTCTATACCCATTAGCAGAAGGTCCCCATTTCTCATTCCCCTATCTCCTGGTAACTACTAATCTACTTTCTGCCTCAATGAAGTTGTCTATTTTGGATATTTTATATAAATGGAATCATAATATATAGAATTTTGAGTCTGGGTTATTGTACTTAGAATAATGGATTCAAGGGTCATTTATGTTGTGGCGTATTCCTTTTTATGGCTAAGTAATATTCCGTTGTATGAATATACCACAATTAACCCATCCATCCATTGACAGATATTTATATTGTTTCATTTGTTGGTTATTAGGAATAATAATGCTATCTACATTTATATATAATTTTTATGTGGACATATGTTTGCAATTCTCTTGTGTATTCCTAGGGGTGGAATTTCTAGTCATATGGTAACTCTAACTTTTAAGGAAACACTAAACTGTTTTCCACAGTGGCTGCATTATTTTATACTCCCATCACCAATATATGAGTTCTTATTTCTCCTCATCCTTGACAACACTTATTTTTGTTTTACCTTTTTTCTTTTGTTCCCATTATTGCAATCCTAGTGAGTATAAAGTAGTATCTTATTATGGTTTTGATTGTGTTTCCCTAATGACTTATGATGTTGAGCATCTTTTCATGTGCTTCTTGGCCATTTGTAGATCTTATTTGAGAAAAAAAAAAGTGTCCATTAAGACCCTTCATTTCTAAATTATGTTACCTTTTTATTGTTGAGTTGTAAGATTTTGTTATATATTCTGTAAACTAGACATTTACCAGATATATAATTTGCAAATAGTTTCTCCCATTCTGTGAGGTGTCTTTTTACTTCATCAAAATGTCTTTTTAAGCAAAAACATATTTAAATTTTATGTAGTCTTATTTATATATTTGTTCCTTCCTTCCTGCTTGAACTTTCATTTTTATAACTAAGGAATCATGGCATAATCTAATGTCACAAATAATTATGCCAATGTTTTCTTCTAAGAGTTTTATAGTTTTTCCAAATATTTTTCTATTTGTTTCTATTGTAAGTGTAATTGTTTCCTTAATTTTATCCTCATGTTGTTTATTGTAATTGTATAGAAATAAAATTGCTTCTTTTATCTCATACCTTGAAACCTTGCTGAAATATTTTAGTTCTAATAGTATTTTTGTGGATTCTTTAGGATTTTCTGCATACAAGATCATGTTCATCTACAAATAAAGATAATTTTAATTATTAATTTGCATTCTGAATGCCTTTTATTTTTGCTTGCCTAATTGTTCTAACTAGAATCTCCGATACAATGTTGAATAAAACTGACAAGAGGGGACATATGTGCCTTTTCCTAATCTTAGGGGAATAGTTTCCAGTCTTTCATATTAAGTATTACGTCAACTGTGGAGTATTCATAGATGTCCTCAGGTGGAGAAAATTCTATTTCTACTTTGTTGAGTGTTTATCATAAAGAGCGTTGGATTTTGTCAGCTGTGTTTTTCTATTGAGATGATAATCTGGCTTTTGTTCTTCATTCTATGAATGTTGTGTATTACATTGATTGACTTAATATGTTTAATCAACCTTGCATCTCTATAATGAATCTTGTTTGGTTATGGTAGATGTTCTTTTTTATACGTTACTGGATTTCATCTGTTAGTATTTTGTTGAGATTTTTTTTCATCCATACTAATAAGAGATACTGGTCTGTAATTTTTTTTTTTTAATGATATCTTCATCTTGTTTTAGTATCAGGGCAATCTTCTTATAGAATGAGTTGGGAAGTGTTCTCTCCTCTTCTATCTTTTGGAATAGTTTCTGAAAAATTGTTAATTCTTTAAATGCTGGGTAGAACTCTCCCATAAACAATCTGATTCTGAGCTTCTTTATGAAAAGTTTTATGTTTATTACTTATTTAATTTCTGTTATAAACATATTCAGATTTTGATTTATTCTTGAGTTAGTTTCAGTAGTTTGTGTATTCTTAGAATTTTCCATTTCATCTTTTTTATTTAACTTATTGACATTCAATTTTTCATAGTATTTCCCTTCTATTTTTGTAAAGTTAATAGTAATGACCCTCTTTTATTCCTGATTTTAGAAATTTGAGTCTTCTCTATTGTTTTCTTGGTCAGTTGAACTAAACTTCTGTTAATTTTGTTGATCTGGTTGAAGTACCAATTTTTGTTTTTAATTTTATCTATTGTTTTTCTAGTCTCTATTTTAATTATTTCCACTCTAATCTTACTATTTCATTTCTTCTGCTAGATATAGGTATATCTTGCTCTTCTATTCCTTGCTCATTGGGATGTGAAGTTAGGTTCTTGATCTGGGATCTTTCTTCTTTTGTAATGTAAGCATTTAAAACTATAAAACTCCCCCTGATAACTGTTTTCACTGTATCCTATGAGCTTTGGTATGTTGTACTTTTCTTTTCATTCATCTCAAAGTACTTTCTGATTTTTTGATTTCTTCATAGACCCATTGGTCATTTAAGAAAGTGTTGTTTAATTTCTACATATTTCTGAGTGTTCCAGTTTCCCTTCTGGTATTGAATTTTAATTTCATTTCATTTTCCTTGGAGAACATATTTTGTATAATTACAATTATTTTTCATTTATTATTACTTGTTATATTACCTAACATATAGTCTATCTGAAAGATTATCTCATGCACACTTGAGAAGGATGTGTAGAATATCATAGATATCTTAGTCTAGTTGATTTATACTGTTATTCAATCTTCTCCCTCCTCGTTGATCATCCGTTTTGTTGTTCTATCCATTATTGAAATTGAGGTATTGAAGTCCATAATGATTTGCCGCGTCCTCTTTCTACCCTACTGCGTGACAAGGTCCGGAGATGGGGACAGAGGCTTCAAGGAATGCATCGTCAAGAACGAGGACGTGGCATGTGTTTAGGGATAATTGGTTTCTTAGAAACGATCCTATTAATAGGGGGAATTTGGGTAGCACAAATTCTAGTAAGTGTAAACACTGTACAAGTGGATTTCCTCAAAATTGGCTCTGAGGAAAATATAGTAAATTCCCCATGTATGGAATCAGCTCTAGTCACCCTGACGTGTCCAGAATGCGTAAACCCTTTATTTGGACAATTATTAAGGGAAATTCCTTTTGACGCGCCTCTTAAAGATATTATGAATAAATTATAACAAACTGAATTACTAGAACCAGTTTATACTCCTGTTCCCACGCAGTTAGTAGAAAAATTAGTAAAGGATAAGAAATTTACTCATAAGCCTGTGCCTACTATAGAAGGGCCTCCTTTTGTGGCCTAGTGGATAAATAGAAAACTCTGGTATCCACCTAGGGGGGCTAATAGTATGAAAAGATTACCTGATCTTCCTTTGCCTTATACAGGAGCTTATAATAAAGATAGTATATGTATAGTGAATAAAGATAGAATTCATGTGTCTTATAGTAGTTTAAGTTTCATAGAAAGGCTGGCTAGGTCAGGATCTCCTTGGTGCTTAAAAACAAAGGAACAGAAACTTAGCTTATGAAAGCAGCTTTGTAAAACTGATTTTTATAAATATTTTCCTCATTACTGCACCAAGGAAACTTTTGAACAGCTATGAGAAAGGTTCAGCTTGAACTTTAGATATAGCATAAATCAAATAGCATTTAAAAGATTTCTTCAGGCAGTAAGAAGAACAATGTCTGCCCACAAGCCAATGTTTGCTGTTATGAATACATCTATCACCTTTACTTAAATCAAACTGTATCTTACGTAATAGATATAAGAATTAAAGTTTAGATTGTTCCATCAGGTAGTTCTGTTCTAATGATTGAGAGAAAAATGTACTAGTTAATCATGAACATTAATAATAATATACTCTATAAGATTTTCTGCTTCGCCTAACCACAGAAATTTAACTCCCTGCTACCTTAACAACAAAGTATAATCAAATGCCAAAATAAAAAGTATAAAAGTTGTACTCAAATCACAATAAAACGGAACAGTGTCACACCGCCTCTGAGCTGTGTAGTCGACTGTCTCCCGCGCCGAGGCCTTGCCCACCTTCGGGGCCCCCTGGATCCTGTCGTGGCTGGACCGCAGCAATGATTATAGTTTAATCATCTAATTTTTCTTTCATATTGTCAGTGTTAACTTTATGCATTTTAAGGCTCTATCATTAGGTGCAGGTATATTTATAATTTTTAAAACGTCATGAATTCACTATTTTATCATTATAAATTGTCCTTCATTTCTAGTAACAATTTTTGTCTTAAAGTCTCTAAACATTTTTAGTGAAAAAATTTATGGAAGTAATTGTGGACTCACATGCAAAAGTAAGAAATAATATTAAGAGGTATATAACTTTACCCAGATTTCTCCAATGGTAACAACTTGAAAAACTATAGAACGATATTACAACCAGGATATTGATGTGATCCACTAATCTTGTTTGGATTTTCCATTCTAATTTTTAAAGTCTAATTTATTTTTTCTTTAATACTGTTTAAAAAAGCAACTTTATTGAGTATTTTTTGTCATAAAGTTTGTATATCTTTAAGACATACAACCTGATGTTTTGATACATGTACACATTGTAGGAAGATCACTACCATCGAGCTTAATAATTATTAATCACCTCTACATAGTTACCATTGTGTGTGTGTGTGTGTGTGTGTGTGTGTGATGAAAAGATTTAATTTACATCTAGTGTCAAAAAATTTCAAATATATATTATAGTATTATTAACTGTATCACTATGCTAAGTAAAATCAGACACCAAAAGACAGGTACTGCATGATCTCAATTATATGTGGAATCTAAAATAGTTGAACTCATAGAAGCAGAGAATAGAATGGTGTTTTACAGGAGTGAAGGGAGGAGAAAATGAGGAAATATTTGCCAAATGATACAAAGTTTAAGTTATACAAGATTAATGAGTTTTGGGGATCTAATGCATATACATATGTTTTTAAGTAGAAGTTGGTCATAAGAAAGTCATAGGAGTTTTATAGTAAGAAGTTTCATTCCACCTTTCAAAGGAGTTCAGATTTGTATGCAAAAATCACTTTATTACAAACCTGTAGTTGATTTATCATCTGAAATATGTCTAAAATTTTAAAAATATACTCTTTCTCTTTAAGTCTGATAGCATTCCCTCATGGCCAACAGGTTCTACTGATTGAGAGAAAGAGCTAGATGGAAAAAATATATTGAGGTTTGGGTGTGGTATGAACAGAATTAAATTCGCCACATAATACCTAATTGAAATGTGGACTGATACCATTAAAACTAGGTAAGTGACAATTAAGTAAAGAAAAACTTGAGTTATAATTTCCAGTTTTAGAGGAAACTTCTGAAAGTCCAGATGTGGCAACATATTCTGGTCAGTGGCACTGGGACCCACTGAAATAACTTACATATGTAAAGTGTCCCTTCCCATAACTTTAAGGAATTTATCTGCCAAGATCTTTTATATCCTATGATTTTTGAAAAAAAAAAATATTAAACTACCATTTCTCTAGAATAAAAGCATAAGAAGTCCCTCCTTAGAACAGTATGTGGAAGTTGAGTGTAAATATCTTTTGTGGTTAAATGAGCCTCATATTGTGCATACTTAAATGTTTTATTATTGGATATGAATGTTTAAGGGTGGAAAAAAAGTCACCAGGTTCATTCTTAGTTGACGCCTTCATCACGCTCATGAAGGAGAAGGCCAAAACTATTATTGGTGGCACACCATCTCTCCTTCAACCATTTTCCCCATTTTCCCATGACTATCTCTGGCCAGCTATCTTGTTGACTGTAATCTAGTGTATGTGTCATAAATATTATGTAAATTAAATTAAAGTTGATATTGATGTATTTGTTAATCCGAGAAAATAGCAGACAATTAGTATAAAAATACACAACTCTTAAAGTGAGTTGCAGTAGATAAAGTATTATACTACAAAGCTTAATGAGTCATAAAAAGACTAGAACTGTATATTCCTCATAAAATGCTAAGATTCTAGTAAATAAATTCTTTAAGAAATAAGATTATTTAAAATAATGTGGTGAAGAGTAAATTTTCATAGAAAATCAAATTACATAAAGTCTGAACAACTGTAACCTCTTTAATATCTGAATAATTTCTTCTCCAAAGTTTTCCTTCTTCAAAATTTACAGGTCTAACTTTAAAGGTGGAAGGTTGTTTCATTATAAGTAGAATTTTGCTAAACCTAAACATTTTTAAAGGAGAGTTTTTCAGTTTTAATACAACTAATGAGAAAACATATGTCAAGAGAAAAGAACCAATGGGTATCAGGCACATCTGTGCTTGAATCACTGCTCTAATTCTTGCTAATTGTGAGTGTAAGTTACATAATTCCATTGTCTCTATTTTATTGATTGTAAAATGCTGGAAATATTTACCAATTTTATTATTAGACTGGATATTATGTATGCAAAATGCCTATTGTGATGTTTGGCACGTAGTAAGTGCTGAAAAAAGCATAGCTATAATTCAATGAGTCAAAGAATTCAAGAATTTCAAAATTTTCAGAGCCCTTAGCAATCATTAATTACAGTGCCTGCAGATTTTCCTTTGTTTTCTTTAAAAAAATTTTTTTTTGATGACATTGGTTAACAAAATCAAGTAAGTTTCAGGTGTACAATTTAACAGTAAGGCAAATATATATTGCATTGTGTGATCCCCTCCAATAGTTAGATTTCTTTCTGTCATCACATATTGGACCCCTTTGACAACATCTACCTCCTTCCTTCGAACTCTCTTCCTACCCTCTGGTAACTACTAGTCTATTGTCCATGTCCATGAGTCTTGGTTTATTTGTCCTGTTTATTTGTTGCTTTTAGGTATGTATCCCACATATAAGTGATAGCATGTGGTTTTCAACTTTTTCTGTCTTGCTTATTTCACTTAGCATGATTATCTCAAAGTAAATGTCATCACAAAAGGCAGTATTTTATCTCATTGTATATATGTACCACTGCTTCTTTAGCCAATCAGCTATCTTAGGACACTTCAGTTGCTTCCATGACCTGGCCATCATGAATAATGCTGCTATGAACATTGGTGTGCAAATATCTTTTCGGATATAAGTTTTCCAGTCTTTGGAGTAAATAGCCAGTAGAAGGATTGTTGGATCATATGGGAGATCAATTCTTACTTTTTTTGAGAAAACTCCATACTGTTTTTCATAGTGGCTGTATCAAATTTCAGTCCAACTAGCAGTGTATGAGGGTTCCTTTTTCTCTGCATCATCTCCAACACATGTTATTACTTGTGCTGTTGATAATAGCTATTCTGACAGGTTTGAGATGATGGTTTTGATTTGAACTTTCCTAATAGTTAGTGATGATGAACATCTTTTCATATGTTTGTTGGCCATTTTTCTGTTTTTTAGAGAAAAGTGTCTGTTCAGGTCCTCTGCCAATTTTTTGATTGTATTATTTTGTTGTTGTTGTAATTGAGTTTTATGTTGTTGTTGTTGTTATTGAGTTGGATATTAGGCCCTTATGGGAGGCATTGCTTACAAATATATTTTCCCATTCGGAACATTGTCTCTTTACCCAGTTGATGGTATCTTTTGCTGTGCAGAAGCCTTTTAGTTTGATGTAGTCCCATTCTTTTATTTTTGCTTTACTTCCTTTGTCTTCGAGGTCAAATTCATAAAATCTTCTTTAAGTCCAAGGTCCTTGAATTTAGTTCCTATGTTTTCCTCTATGCACTTTATTGTTTCAGGTCTTATATGTAGACCATTTTGAGTTAATTTTGGTGATAGACAACAGTCTAGTTTCATTCTTTTACAGGTAGCTTTCCAGTTTCCTCAGCGCCATTTATTGAAAAGTTGTTTTTTTTTTTTTTTTTCTCCACTGTATGTTTTTGGATTTTTTTGTTGAAAATTATTCACCAATATAACCATGAGTTTACTTCTGGACTCTCGATTCTGTTCCACTGATCCATGTGTCTGTTTTGCTGGCAATACCTTGCAATTTTGATTATTGTTGCTTTGTAGTATAATTTGAAGTCAGGTAGTGATTCCTCTGGAATCGTTCATTTTTCTCAGGATGGCTTTGGCAATTTGGGGTCTTTTGTGCTTCCATACAAATCTGTTAATATTTTGTTCTATTTCATTAAAAAATGCATATGGGATTTCGATCGGGATTACATTATATCTGTATAATGCTTTAGGTAACAAGGTCATTTTAATTGATTCTTCCAATCCAAGAACACAGAAGATCTTTCCATTTCTTTGTATCTTCTTCGATTTCTTTTAATAGGGTCTTAAAGTTTGCATTATACAGGTCTTTCACATGTTTTGTTAGATTCATTCCTAGGTATTTTATTCTTTTTATTGCAATTGCAAAAGGAATTCTTTTTTCTATTTCTTTTTCTGACAATTCATTATTAGAGTATAGGAACTCTATGGATTTTTGAACATTGATTTGGCATTCATAAATGTTACTGTATTTGCTTATTATTTCTAGTAGTGTTTTTAAGGTTTTTTATATAGAGAATCATGTCATCCACAAATAGTGACGGTTCGACTTCTTCATTTCCAATTTGGATGCCTTTTATATCTTTCTCTTGCCTACTTGCACTTGCTAGGACCTCCAATGTTATATTGTATAACAATGGCAATAGTGGACAGCCTTGCCTTGTTCCTGATCTTAGAGGGAAGGTTTTTAGCTTTTCACCGTTAAGTGAAATGATGGCTGAGGGTTTGTCATGGATGGGCTTTATTATGTTAAAGTATTTTCTTACTATACCTATTTTGTTAAGTGTTTTGATCATAAATGGATGCTGTATCTTGTCAAAGGCTTTTTCTGCATCTATTGATATAATCATATGATTCTTATTTTTTAATTTGTTTACATGGTGTATCACATTAATCAATTTACATTAATGGAAATGTATTCTGCTTTTTTTTCAGAAAGAATATTTATTATATAAAAGATACTCTTTAGCCTGTTGCAAAGAAGGTCTTTTTCTTTTGGTTTCCAGTAGGTGGCATCTAATCCTCTCGGATCCCTGCTTTATATAAAGTCTTATTAATGCCTTTTTTATTCTTATAGATATTCAATTGCACTGGCTACATTCTGTCTCAGTCCGTGTCTATGTTTGTAACTGTTTTGGTAGTGTTTGATCAGATTCCTCTGGCACTCCACAGTGTTCGGTCTTGGAGGTTATGGACAGAGTGGCCCTCTGGGTTAAGGATGGGAGCTGTGGCTCAGTCTTGCATTTTACAACTGCGGCAGGTAATAATCAACTGTTGTTTCTCTGCTTTCCCCGCTTCTCTGCCATTCCCACTTCTCTGCTTTCTGCCCTGATGCCTGGACACTGCTGCAGGCTGTGTGGAGCTCACAGATATCCCAGGTAAGATTATTTGGGGAACCTGCCTCACCTTCTCCCCTCCTCCTCCTTTTGCAGAGAGCTCTGGCTGTGAAAGGCCACCTCTTTGTTTCTACCAGTCTGATTTGTAGTAGTTCTTATGCGCAGATCCCACACTCAGATTTGTTGGTGTGCATTTTTGGTGTTTTATGTTTAGTTTTAGATGTTCAGCTTATTGTTGTTTCTAGTGGAGAGATCAGGGGACATCCCTCACCCTCATGTTTCTCCAGATTTTTCAATATCACAGAAATGTAAGACTAAAAATTAAAATATTGAAAAGTTTTAGTGTTTACAAAATTTTATGTTGCCATATAAAATCACAATTATCATTATAATGTATTGTTATTATCATTTTATAAAACAAATATTTCATTTCTAAAAATGTAGAAAGAACATAATGTCTAAATAAAAGATAGTTTGAAATTTAATTAATTTACTTACCTGAGAAAATCATAAATCTATCCTTAAGTTTTTCATTTCACTAAACGCTAATAAAAAGTTTTTTCATAAATTGAGAACCACTGATATATAAACCAGGCTACATATCTAGCAATCGGTTACCCAGAATCTGTTGGACTCTTCTAATCATGGAGGAGTGACTTCTCCTAAAAGAAAAATCTCTTATTATTAGGAAATATATCTTTGTGGTAAATAACTCTACTAATTAGTCCTATGTTTTTGCACTGGAAGTACACAAAATAATTCTAACTCATATTTCAAAATAGTCTATGAATATGAAAAAATAAAATTATGTCTATATTTTTTCTGGATAATTTGATTTTTCCCCTACTGGCCTATCAATTCACTTCCTAAAAATGATTAGTGAAAGAAAAACATTATATTACTGCTGTTAACATGTACGAAAGTTCAAATATATAGACAATCTTTCATAAAACTTAAAGCCTCATATTTTTGGCTGAATAGAATTGTCATAAGTTGTCAATCTGATAACACTCTGATATCTCTGAAAATCTGTTAATAGACACTCTGTTTTTACTGTTTCTTTTTGTCTTACATAACCTTGGTGGTAGGCTGAATAATGCCACCCTAAAGATGTCTGATTTCTAATGCCTGAAACTTGTGAATGTGTTACTTAACAGGGCAGAAAGGTGTTGGCAGTTGTGATTAAGTTATCTTTTTTTAAAAAAATTTATTAGTGTCAAGTATACAGTACATAGGTTAGATATTAATATCATTTATAAAATGATTCCCCTAATTGCTCTTTGCCTCCTCTGGCTCTCCACCTAGCCATTATATTAATGCTGACTGCATTCCCTATGCTGTTCTCCCTATCCCCATGACCATCTATCAACTACTGATTTGTACTTCCTTAACCCATAACTCCTTTTTCCCAGCCTCCAAACCCTCCTTCCCCTCTGTCCTTAAACAGATTGTCCTCTATATTTGTGAGTCTATTTTTGATTAGTTTGTTCTTTTTGTTCCTTAGATTCCACATATAAGTGAGACCATATGGTATTTATCTTTCTCTGTTTGACTCATTTCACTCAGCATAATAACCTCTAGGTCCATTCATTGTATTGCAAATGGTAGGATTTAACTTCTTATAATGGTTGAGTAATATTCCATTGTATATATGAACCATAACTTCTTTATCCAATCATCTGTTGATGGGCATTTAAATTGCTTCCATATCATGGCTCTTATAAATTGTGCAGCCATAAGTATAAGGGTGAATAGTTCTTTACAAATTATTGTTTTGGTTTTCTTTGGATAAATACCCAGAAGTGCAATTGCTGGGTCAAAAGGTATATTCATTTTTAATTTTTTGAGAAACTCTAGACTGTTTTCCATAGTGGCTGTACTAATTTGCAATCCAACTAACAATGTACCAGAGTTCCCTTTTCTCTGCATCCTCACCAACACTTGCTGTTCTTTGATTTATTGATGATAGCCATTCTGACAGGTGTAAGGTGATATCTCACTGTGGTTTTAATTTGCATTTCTATGATGATTAGTGATCTTAAGTATCTTTTCATATGTCTATTGGCCATCTGTATTTCCTCTTTGGAGAAGTATTTGTTTAAGTCTTCTTCCCATTTTTAAATTGGATTGTTTGTTGTTTTTTTTTGTTGTTGTTGTTGTCAAGTTGTATGAGTTCTTTATATATTTTGTATATTAACCTCTTATCAGTTGTATCATTAGGAAATATCTTCTACCAGTCAGTCGGTTGTCTTTTCATTTAGCTGATGGTTTCCTTTGTTGTACAAAAAATTTAGTTTGATGTAGTCCTATTTGTTTATTTTTTCTTGTTTCCCTTGCTTGTTAACAATATCATAGAATTTACTTCCTATGTTTTTTTTTCTAGAAGTTTTATGGTTTCTCGTCTTACATTTAAGTCTTTAACCCATTTTGAGTCTATTCTTGTGTATGGTGTAAGAAGGTGGTCCAGATTCTTTTTCTTTTCTGTGTGTGTATCTGTCCAACTTTTGCAACACCATTTATTGAATACTCTGTATTTACTCCATTGTATAGTCTTGCCTTCTTTGTCATATGTGAAGTGAATGTATAGGTGTGTATTTATTTCTGGACTCTCTAATCTGTTTCATTGATCAATGTATCTGCTTTTATGCCAATACCATGCTGTTTGGATTACTGTAGCTTTGTATTGTAGTTTGATATCAGGTAGTGTGATATCTCCAGCTTTGTTCTTCTTTCTCAGGATTGCCATCACTGTTCAGGATCTTTTATGGTTCCATATAAATTTTAGGATTATTTGTTTTAGCTCTCTGAAAATTGCCATTGGTATTTTGGTAGGAATTTCATTGAATCTATAGATTGCTTTGGGTAGTAAGGCCATTTTAATGATGTCAATCCTTCCTACCCTTGAGCACAGTATATGCTTCCATTTATTTGTATCTTCTTCAATTTCTTTTTTCAATGACATAATTTTTTGAGAATAGATCATTTGCCTCCTTGGTTAATTTGATTCCCAGTTATTTTATTGTTTTTCATGAAAATTTAAATGGGATTGTTTTCTTAATTTGTCTTTCTGAAAGTTCATTATTTGTGTATAAAAATATCACTGACTTCTGAATATTTATTTTGTAACCTGCTACTTTACTGAACTCATTGATCATTTCTAACAGGTTTTTTTTTGGTAGAATCTTTAGGGTTTTCTATATATTGTATCATGTCATCAGCAAATAATGAGAGTTTTACTTCTTCCTTTTCAATTGGGATAACTTTCATTTCTCTTTCTTGTCTCATTGCTGTGGCTAAGACTTCCAATACAATGTTGAAGAGGAGTGGTGAAAATGGGCATCCTTGTTTTATTCCTTATCTTAAGAAAAACATTTTTAGCCTTTCCCCAATGAGTATGATGTTAGCTGTAGGTTTCTCATATATGGCCATTATTATGTTGAAGTATGTTCCCTCTATTCCCATATTGAAGAG
Organism: Pteropus alecto; assembly: GCF_000325575.1. NCBI lineage: Eukaryota > Metazoa > Chordata > Mammalia > Chiroptera > Pteropodidae > Pteropus > Pteropus alecto. The sequence continues at coordinate 534,850 of NW_006433963.1, forward strand.
AGTTTTTATCATAAATGGATGCTGGATTTTGTCGAATGCTTTTTCTGCTTCTATCAATATGATCATATGGTTTTTAATCTTTTAATTTGTTAATGTGGTGTATCACATCAATTGATTTTTAGATATTTTACCAACTTTGCATCCCAGAAATAAATCCACTTGATCATGGTATATGATATTTTTAATGTATTGCTGAATTCAGTTTGCGAATATTTTCTTGAGGATGTTTGCATCAATGTTCATAAGAGATATCTCTTTTTGTGTAATGTCTTTGGTTTGGGAATCAAGGTAGTAGTGGCCTCATAAAAGGAATTAAGGAAACTTCCCTCTTCTTGAAATTTTTGGAATAGTTTGAGAAGAATAGGTATTAATTCTTCTTTGAATGTTTGGTAAAATTTGCCTATGAAGCCATCTGGTCCAGGAGTTTTGGGTTTTATGAGGTTTTTGATTATCGATTCTATTTCGTTGGTGGTAATTGGTGGGTTCAGATTTTCTGTTTCTTCTTGACTCAGTCTTGGGAGCTTGTATGTTTCTAGGAATTTACCCATTTCTTCCAGGTTGTCTAATTTGTTGGCATGTAATTGCTCACAGTCTTTTCTTATGACCCTTTATATCTTTTTGGAGTCCGCAGTTATTTCTCCTCTTTCATTTCTGATTTTATTTATCTGAGTCCTCTCTCTTTTTATCTTGATGAGTCTGGCTAAGGGTCTGTCAATTTTGTTTATCCTTTCAAAGAATCAATGCTTTGTTTCATTAATCTTTTGTATTGTTTTTCTAGACTCTATTTGGTTTATTTCTGTTCTGATCTTTACTATTTCCTTCCTTTTATTCACTTTGAGTTTTGTTTGCTGTTCTTATTTTTAGTTCTTTTAAGTGTAAGGTTAGATTGTTTATTTGAGCTTTTTCTTGTTTCTTGAGGTAGGCCTGTATTGCTATGAATTTCCCCCTTAGGACTGCTTTCATTGTGTCCCATAGATTTTGAGTTGTTGTGTTTTCGTTTTCATTTGTCTCTAGGCATATTTTGGTGTCTTCCTTGATCTCACTGATAACCCATTCATTGTTTAGTAGCATATTATTTAGCCTCCATCTGTTTAGGTATTTTCCAGTTTTTTTCTTGTAGTTGATATCTAATTTCATACCATTGTGATCAGAGAAGATGGTTGATATGATTTCAATCTTCTTAAATTTATTGCGATATGATATGTATCCTAACATGTGGTCTATCTTGGAAAATGTTCCATGTGCACATGAGAAGAATGTGTATTGTGCTGCTTTTGGGATAAAAAGCTCTGAAAATATCTATTAAATACATCTGTTCTAGTATATCTTTTAGGTCCATTGTTTCCTTGTTGATTTTTGTCTGGAAGATCTGTCCATTGGTGTCAATGAAGTGTTAAAATCTCCTACTATGAGCGTATTACTGTTGCTCTCTCCCTTTATGTCAGTCAATAATTGCTTTATATATATAGGTGCTCCTATGTTGGGTGCATATATGCTTACTAGGGTTATGTCCTCGTGATAGATCGATCCCTTTATCATTATGTAATGCCTTTCTTTGTCTCTTATTATAGCCTTTGTTTTAAAGTTTATTTTATCTGATATTAGTATCTCTATCCCTGCTTTTTTTTTTTCATTTTCATTTGCCTGAAATATCTTTTTCCATCCCTTTACTTTCAGTCTGTGAGTGTCATTTGATCTGAAGAGGGTCTCTTGTAGACAGCGGATGCATAGGTCTTGTTTTCGTATCCATTTGGATATCCTATGTCTTTTGATTGGAGCATTTAATCCATTTACATTTAACGTGATTACTGATACGTACATAGTTACTGCATTTTTATTATTTGTATTTGTTTTTTTTTTTTCTTTTTACTTTTTACTCCTCTTTTTACAGAAATTCCTTTAATA
>NW_006433963.1:536846-545772 GCF_000325575.1 Pteropus alecto
ATAGATTCCTGTTTTTCATAACTTTGAATATGTCTTACCAGTCCCTTCTGGCCTGCAAAGTTTCCATTGAAAAATCAGCAGACATTCTCATGGGAGTACCCTTGTAAGCAGCTAGCTGCTTTTCTCTTGCTGCTTATAAGATTCTCTCTTTGACCTTTGACATTTTAATTATGATGTGTCTTGGTGTATATCTGTTTGAATTTCTCTTGTTTGGAACTCTCTGTGCTTCCTGAACTTGTATGTCTAATTCCTTTGCTAGGTTAGGGAAGTTTCCTTTCATTATTTTTACATATAGATTCTCAATCCTTTGTTTTCTCTATTCTCCTTCAGGTATTCCTATTGTTGCAGGATTCTTGAACAGAGAGATGGGACACCAATGCTATAAGCAGGAAACAGCGTTTATTGATGCAGGTACCGGCTCAGTAGATTCTTATCCAAAGGCTGAGCCCTAATTGTAATATAACAGGCAATTTCATACAGTTTTGTCATCTCTACACAGCTACTGAAATAAGGGAGAACATTAATTGGTTGGCAAGCTATGAAAAAAACAGATGTTAGCTGGAGAGTCCTTGAGGTGAGGGAGGGCAGTCAGGAATGAACTCATTGGAGCAGGAAATGGCCAGGAAAAGTCAGGCTGTTACATTCTTCCCTTTGATGCTCAGACCCAGGACTGGGTCAGAGAGCATCATCTCCTTCTAACTTTTGGTTTAGAGGCTGGTATTTTTGCTGCAGTTTTTTTATTTATTTTTTATTTTTTTTATTTTTATTTTTATTTTGCCCAATACCAGAAATGAGACTTGGCCCATCAGTTTAGGTCTGCGTGATTTAAAAATAGCATTCTTTTACATGGGGTTTCTCTAACTCATTGAGTGTATCCTGGACCCATCTGGCCAAGATATTCTTCCCTTACCACTTCTGAGAAGAGGACCCATCGCTGAGGTCAACCCTCTTTGCAGCGAGCCACTGTGTGGTGGTTCTACTGGAGAAGGTAAAAGGCAACTAGGCTAGGTCCCTTTCAAGGTCAATGTTCACTCATGTGTACTTCTCCACAAACCTAGCATTTAGTGACACCAAGTTCATGGACTATCCTCTCAGCTAGGTCAACAAAGAGGTTCTTCCCTAGGTTTTGGTTCGAGGCATCCTTTAGCTGATCATACATTTGTGGGCTTTGGGGCCTAGGAGACAGTGTAGTCTTAGGTGTGGTCGAATTACGCAGCCATTGGACAATTTCTTTGACTGTTGGGCCCTCTGTGTGGTTATAGACCTTTCCTCCACTTGCGGTCCATCACCAACACGCATAAATTTCTCCTAATTTTTCAGGCTCTTGGTAGGATTGGCTACTCTCAGGTTTAACCTTTTTGTACCTCATCCTATATTGGAATCCCCGATGAGTGCAAAGTGTGGCTTAGGGCACACCCTTCGGGTAGGCCGCTTATGGAAGTGATGCGGGTTGCCATGTTGGACCCTATCTTGTACCTTTCAATGCAATGGGTACAAGGGGAAGAAGAAGTGGGGAGACTGGCACCAGACATGTAGTGGAGTAGGAAGAGAAGGAAAAGAGTCTTTAAGGGTGCCATCCTGATGAGACATCATCCTCAGGCTTCTGCTGTGCATAGATTGGTCAACTTCCCTGCGACCAAAGCGGGTCTGACATTTTACCCTTGGTCTGTTGGCACAGCCAGTGTTTTCTTCTGAAGGGTTGCCTTGAGGGGTTCAGAAGAGTCTGGAACACATTCCCACTCTGCAGCTGCAGGTTTAAGATTGCTGTGATGTATCCAGAGTGTTATTTCAGCAACTTTAACTGCAGAGGGGGTAGACAAAATGACAGTAAAGGGGCCCCTCCACAGGAGTTTTAGGGGCTGAATGTTCCACTCCTTAACCCAGACAGAGTCTCTTGGCTTAAAGGAATGAACTTCAGTAGTTAAACTGATAAGGAACCTTTCCTTAACCCACTGGTTGAGAGTCTGAAAGGTGGTCCCTAGGGCCTGAAACTGTTGTCTCAGAGTTAATTCACCTATTTCCTTGAGGTCTCCTCATAGTCCTTTAATGAGTGGTGGTGACCACCTATACAGGACTTCGTGGGGGAGAACCCAGTCTTCTTGGTTGGGGGCAACCTGATTCTTAATAGTGCTATGGGGAGGACTTTGTCCTAATGTAGACGTGTCTCCTGACATAGTTTTCCCAACTGAGTCTTAAGGGTCCTGTTCATGTGTTCTACCTGTCCTGAACTCTGTGGTTGATAGGCGGTATGCAATTTCCATTTAATATTTAAATTCTTGGCTAGTAGCTACACTATTTCTGCTACAAAGGCTGGCCCATTATCTGAGCCAATGGTAATTGGTAGGCCAAATTGTGGAACAGTTTCTCGGAGGAGCAGTCTGGCTACTTCTTGGGACTTCTCAGTCCTAGTGGGGTAAGCTTCTACCCAACTGGAATAGGTGCATACAAAGACCAAGAGATACTTGATGCCCCATGATCGACATTTCAGAGAAGCCTATGTCGAGTTTCTCAAAGGGATTGCCACTGACACTTTGGACCCCCAGTGGGGCACATGGTGCTTGCTTGGGGTTGTCGCAGAAATAGACTTCACTCTGTTCGCACACCGCTCGAGAGATGTGAGAGAGCTGGGGTACATAGAAATACCGGCCCAGAGTGGTCTCTAAGGCAGTATGACCAGAGTGAGTCCTTTGGTGAAACTGCTTGACAAAAGCTGGAGCTAGGGTCCCAGGGACTGCAATTCATCCGACCTTGAACTTCCACCATCCATCAGGGAAGAGGCTCCTCTCTTCAGTCTTAAACCAGGCTTTTTCTTGAGATGAGTATTTGGGGTCTCATTCGGCTAAGGGATTGGGAAATAGGGAAGCAGTTAGAGCTATAGGGCTCGCCATTTCTTTGGCTGCTGCCAGTTTGGCAACATGGTCTGCCCTGCGGTTGCCCCGGACCATTACGGCATTCCCTTTTTGATATTCTCTGCAGTGTATGACTGCTACTTTCTTGGGGACCCACACAGCATCCAAGAGTTATAGAATTTCTTTTCCATATTTTATGTCTTTTCCCCAAGAATTGATTAGACTCTTCTCTTTGTACAGGGCTTCATGTACATGGAGGGTAGTGAAGGCATAATTAGGGTCAGTATATATGTTAGCACACACTCTTGAGGCCAGCTGAAAGGTGAGGGTCAAGGTGATGAGCTCTGCCTTCTGTGCTGAGGCACCTCTAGGCAAAGGTTTTGCCTCAGTGGTTGAATGTAGGGTCACCACAGCATATCCTGCAAGGCATTCACCTCCCTTCACTAAGCTGCTACCATCAGTGTAATATTCTACATCAGGGTCCTTGAGGGGGCTGATCTGTCAAGTCAGGTCAGCTGGAAAACATTTCATCTATGACTTCAACGCAATAGTGATCTGACTAGCCAGGCTCAATGGGTAGCCAGTTTGTTGGCCTCTGACACAAGGAGGGCCATGGCTGCAAGTGCTCACAAGCAGGGTGGCCAGCCCTGAGCGACAGAGTCAAGATGTTTGGAGAGATAAGCCATGGGGTGGTGCCAAGACCCTTACTTCGATACCTGTGCACTCATGTATGTACAGAAAGAAAGATTTGGTTAAGTCTGAGAGACCTAGTCTGGGGGCGTGAGTGAGCGCCCATTTGATTTCTTCAAAGGCCTTCTGTTGTATAGATTCCCAGAATAGGGGTTCCCATTCTTCCCCCTTTGTGGCTTTATAGAGAGGTTTGGCCAGGATGGAGAAATTAGGTAGCATCAGTCCTAGAGGGTTGTCTTTAGCCCACACTCTGGGCATCTTGAAGGGGAGTTTGGGTCTCTGTTGGGACCCTTCTGTGAGACTATAGAGGTGCCACTCCTTCTCCTTGGGGAACTGTGAGCAACATAATCCTTGTTTCTGGCCTCTCTAAGGTTAGGGCTGCTTGGCTACGTATGTCAAAGGTAACTTGAGCCTGTAGTTTTCCTAAAAGATCTCGTCCCATCAGTGCCACGGGGCAGTTGGGCAGATATAGGAATTCATGGACAATTTCTTGTCCTCCTAGGTTGCACTGGTGGGGCTGCGAGATGGGGCAATGGACTCATCCCCCAGTTGTTCTCATAATGCTAGTTTGTCTTTGAGAAAGGGGGCCCATAGGCCGAGTTACAACTGAGTGTTCAGCTCCAGTATTAACCATAAAGACAATAGGTTGGCCCCTGACTATCATTTGGACTACAGGCTCCTGGGAGCCTAGCAGAACGGAGCCCACTCTGGCCTAGTGCTGGCAACACAGGCTTCTTTTTCTTCAACTGAACTTGGGAGGGAGCCAAGGCTCAGTCTAGGAGGACCCTACAGTTCTCCTCTAGGAAGACTCTCAACCAAGGGGGTAGGGTGCAAACTATTGCCTCCCAAGAATTGATATAAAAGAATTAGTCTAGGTGGCCAGGTTGACCTGTAATGACTTAAGAGACCTTTGCAATGATTTCCTTATTAAGAGTTCCCTCTGCTGGCCATCCAACACCAAAAGAGGGCCGGTTGATCTCACAAAGGGTGCAGATTTTCTGTGGGGTGAGTTTAACTCCATAATTTCCTGAATAACCTTTTTTGAAATTCTTAAGCAAACAACCTAAAGATGTGTGTTTATTCTGTTGTCCACCCATCCTTCCACCTGTGGTCAGTGACACACATGCACTCAGAGATTCACTTGGCCTATCTCCAGCTGCTCCCCTTGCGGCAATATTTTAAGCACCTCTTAGCAATTGGTGGGTCGGTATAAACCCCGACTCAGATCACTGGACTTGACTTCTCACAGAGATCCAGTGACACCACCCTAAGCGGTATGAGATTCACCATGGAATCACGGATAGGGCTCAACTCTCGCTTCATAGTCAGATCATGTCTCAATCATCAGTCATACACAATCACATACCAAACATACTCCACTCTCTGCCCTATGTATCTGAGAGGTCACTGTTTCCTCTAACAAATGAAGAGTACTCGGGTGACCTCGAGAGTTGATCAGACTCTCCTTTTGTCGTATATCGAACAGGCTATTCCTGGGACCTGGGTCCTTACCATTCAGTCGGGCGGTACTCCTGGGCTGGTTCCTGTACCTCTCCGGGTTCCGTTGTGCTGGGGTGGCCACTCAAGGTCACTGGAAGAGACATTTCTCCCCTACATACAATAGGAATACTGGCACGCCAGGTGAAGTCCGCTTCTCCCAGAGTCCCTGGGGCCAGACTCCGAAGACAAGGGAAGCAAAAAACTGCTGTCTTCATATCCCAGACCAACCCCCTGAAATGTTGCAGGATTCTCAAATGGAGAGACAGGATGCTGAGGTTATAAACAGGAAGCAGAGCTTATTGATGCCAGCACTGGCTCAGGGGATTCTTATCCAAAGGCTGACCCCTGATTGTAACATAACAGGCAGTTTTACACAGTCTTGTCATCCCTACAGAACTACTGAGATAAGGAAGAATATTAATTAGTTGGCAAGCTATGAAAAAACAGATGTTAGCTGGAGAGTCCTTGAGGTAGGGAGAGGGCAGTCAGGAACGAACTCATTTGAGCAGGAAATGGCCAGATAGGGTCAGGCTGCTACACTATGATTTGGATATTGTTGCGTTTCATGTTGTCCCAGACAGATGTCTCTTAAATTATAATCATTTTTTAAAAATTGTTTTTTCTTTTATTTTTCTGATTGGGCATATTCTGCTACCTTGTCTTTCAGTTCACTGATTTAATCTTCGGCTTCATCCAATCTATTGCTGAATCCTTGTAGTGTATTCTTCATTTCAGTTATTATATTCTTAATTTCTGTCTGGTTCTTTTTTATGGTTTCTATATCCTTTCTTATACTTACTATATCTATGTTGAGGTTCTCATTGTGCTCATCCATTCTCCCCCTAAGTTCATTGAGCATCCTTATAATCATTATTTTGAACTCTGTCTCTCGTAGGTTGCTTGCCTCCATTTCATTTAGCTTATTTTTTTGGAGTTTTCTCCTGTTGTTTCATTTTTGTCATGTCTCTTTGTTTTCTCCTTTTATTAGCCTCTCTGTGTTTGTTTTTATGTGTCAGGAATATTTGTTTCATCTCTCAACCTTGTCCAGAAGACCTAATGTGAAAGGTGTCCTGTGTGGCTCAGTGACACACTCTCCCTGATCCCCTATGCCGGGGCCTCCAGATGTGATCTTTGTGTGGGTTGTGTGTGATCTTCTGTTGTTTCCAAGCCTTTATTGTTGTTAGTACATCAGTGGATAGGATTAACACTCAGGCTGACTAATTGTGGGAATTGGCTGTGCCCACAGGGTAAGAGCTGTTGTGTGGGGGCTGACCCAACTGAAATGGATTCCCCTTAGCAGGCTTATGTACTTGTTGAGACCACCCTTTGAGTGTACGTTGTGAGGCTAGTCAGGATTCACTCTACTGCAGTCTTGTGCCAGCCTCCAGGTGTGTTGGTTTTGTGGCCCCTTTGTGAGGGACTCTCAAGTAGGCCAAGGTCAGCTGCTGCTTTTGATTGCGCAGGACTACCTAGTGGAACTACAAAGCAATCCACAGATTCTCATTGCTTATGCTGGATCTATAGGTACGTGGAAGAGACAACGCTGTAGGCAGCGGTCCAGTTATCCTCCATCCCTGACCTAAGGCAGTTTTAGCGTCTGAGCCAGTGCTCCTCAAGGCCTGAAACTGTCTTTCAGTTGCCCAAAAGTCCCTGAAACTGGAAGAGCTTCTGGGTGATATGTGTGTTGGGTGGTGCAGGGACCCCAGGGGTCTCCTGGGTCTATTGAGTAAATTTTCCCCTGCCACTTCAATGTCAGTTTATATTCCAGCACTGTCTCTGTGGCTCCCTGTATAAGTTTGCAATCATAGCAAGGTCAGCTGCTGCCCACCTCGGGCCTGAATGCTCCACTCCAGGACAGGGCAGCTGCCTATCAGCAGCTGGTACTTTGTGTATTGGATGCGGCAGGAGCTCAGGGAGTATAGGGCTATCAGGACAATTGCTCGATTTTTCTGCAATTTCTGTGTCTGCACATTCCCACAGTAGTCACAGATCACATGGAGACATGCTGCTATCTGCTGGCAGTCCCACAGATCCCTGCAATCCCCTCAAGAAGTATTGCAGTTCATAGAGGCAGCAGTGGTCTGCCCACAACTGTTTTTCCTGAAATGCGCTTCACTGCAATAGCCAAAGTCTGTTGCCTGGGCAGATTGTGCAACCCCAGAGGCAAGCAGAGCAGGGGAGGCTGCCTGTTAATGGGTTGCAGGCACTTTGTGGTTTGGATGAAGTGGGATCTCAGGGTGACAAGTGGCATCAGGCTAATGTAGCCTCAGTTTTGCTGCAATTTCTGTGCCCGTGTGTTCCAGCTGTAGTTACAGGTCACAGTGAGACCAGCTGCCATCTGGGGCAATCCCACAGACTCCTGCTATCCCCAGACTCAATATTGCAACTCTAGCAGGCAGCAGAAATCTGTCTGCAACTGATTTCTCTGTAGTGCCTGCCCTGTGCTAGCCAAAGTTTGTTGCCTGCGTGGATTGGGAGACCTGCAGCAGGACGTCAGGGCAGTGATGGTTCACTGTCATTGGGCTGTTAGGGCAATTTGTGGGTTGGGTGGGATAGGGTCTCAGGGAGGCAATGGCCATCAGATCAATACAGCCTCAGTCTTGCTGCAACTTCGGTATCCCTTCCTGAGTCCCCATAGCAGTCCCAGATCACAGTAAGACCAGCTGCTGTCTGAGACTGGCCCACAGATCTGCCCAAGTTTGTATTGGCAGCAGTGATTTGCCTGAAACTGTCTTTGAAATGCAGGCTCACAGAACTGGCAACCAGCTGTGAATGTTTGGCCCTGAATAGGTGCAGGGCATGGCAGCCATCCAGCAACAAAAGCCTGGACAATCCGCAGGTTGGGGTAGGCTGATCTCCTCAGGCCAGAGCTTCCTAAAGGCTCTGTGGGTCTGCACAGTCAAGCTGGTGTGGACTGTAGATTGCAGGTAGGGGGACTGGACGAAGGCACAATGATGCCTGCCTGCCCAGCCCTTGTTCTGACGCCAGGTAATGCAGACTTTCTTGGTATGAATCCTGCATGAGCCTCTGACCCACTGCCAGTGTCCCGGGTGAGTGTCTGCAGGTCAGAATTCCTGTGTGTGGGCCCTTCAGAAGGGCATCTAGGGTTTCAGTCTCCTTCCCTCTCACTCAGACAGCCAGAATCCCTTCTGCTTTTTACAGTCGGAGTTATTGGAATCTCCTCTTCCCTGGGCTGGGACCCTGTTCTGGGGAGCACCCGAATGAAGCCAGGACCTCACTCTCCTTCAGGGCATCCTCTGCAGCCTCGCTCTCCTTCCCGGTGTTCCTCCACCACCCACGGGTCCAGGTTCAGTCCGATTCATGATTTTGCCCCTCCTACTGGCTTCAGTGTGGCTCCTTCTTTATATTATTAGCATACATGTTATGATCAGCTGTACTAAAGGTGATTCTCTACATTGATTATTTTATAATTTTGTTGCAATTTCAATGCGAACCTGGGAGGAGACAAACCCTGCTTTCACCTAGTCCACCATCTTACTCTCTAAGTTATAGATCTTAAGATGATATTATATAAGTAAAATGTAATAATATAGGTTCTTATAAGCAGTTGGCATGAAGATGAGAGATAATAGTGATGCATGACAGGGTAAATTTCTCTAAGTGGAGGGGAGACCAAGTCCTGTACTGAGAGAAGAAGAGGGTCCTTTGGCAGAGAGTATAGAAAGAATTCAACACACATACCAAAGTTAGAGTCAAAAGGAAAGCTTATTAGAAAAGGGATAACATTCCACAGACAATGCGATCACCTCTCAGAGGGAGAGAGTGAGAGAGACAGTGTGAGAGACAGAGTAAAGGCATTGAGAGGGAGCCTGAGTGTTCAGGGAATTCAGTTTATATGTAATATTTTAGTCCCCATTTCCTTTTAT
>NW_006433963.1:545812-550357 GCF_000325575.1 Pteropus alecto
TGAGAATATGTAGAGTGAAAGACCTGCTGGTAGTTCCCAGCTTTTAATCCATAGATTCTCCATGGTTTAAGCCACAGGGAATGACTCTTGGTTTTTGCTTCCTCTTCACAGGTGTGGGGAATGGGCTGTTAGCAATCCCTGTAGAAATCTTCCTTTGTTCTGAAGGTGTCCTCCTGGCCTAGCTGCAGGACTAATCAGCACATTGCAGTCTCCAATTGTGGTTTGAATAACATTTTAATTCTCTCGCCTCCTCCCTACATTAATAGTAGGACTTGTGAATATAGAAGCAAGAAGTTAGAGTTAAGTGAGAAAGGGATCACAAGCCAAGGAATACAGGTAACCTCTATAAGCTGGAAAAGATAAAGGAAACAAATCTCTTCTAGAATCTTCAGAAGGAATGAAGTCCTGTCAACATCTTGATTTCAAGACTTCTGACCTCCAGAACTGCATAATAATTGTTTTATTATTTTAAGCCACTAAGTTTGTGGTAATTTGTAAAAACAGCAAATAGAATACTAATATCTCCCCCCCAATAAAATTTCCACTTGCTATTTTTTTATGCAGCATTCTTCAAAATCATGTTACCTTCTTTATTTTATGAGAAACAAAATTATAAATATCAGGATTTGGGGACCAACATGTATAATGAATAAAATTGAATATTGAATTATAATAATAGCTTAACACAGATAAAAAGACATGATTGGATAAAATAATTTTGGGGTTGTATATTATCTGTTATAGTCATTTTATGTACTACTTTATATGATAGCTTAGTTACTAATCCTTAGCTTTGAAAGGGAAATATTTAAGAAAAACAAAATCAACATGTAGTTGAAAATAAGATATAGAAAAGAATTCAATGAGACTGCATCGACTGTAGTCAATAGAGACATTCTAACTCAGCCACTAAAAGTAACAATGACAGACTTACAAGTTTCCAGAAGGTTTTTAACATCTCAAATGAACTCATCCATGATATCCATTTAAAGAGGCAATGGGGCGACACAGATGTTGAAATTCCCTGAATTTCCACAGAAAACCTTTCCAAGCATTTAACCACAACCTAGGCCATCCAACAATCTCAGTACTGCCCAATAGGGTCATGGTCTCTTCCTTAATGTGGAAGCCTAGATGAGGAAAAAGAAGGACTTCCACATAATTGAAGTACTATGTCATTTCAATAGTTAAAACAAAAAGAGGCATATACTAATTGATTTGTCATTCTCAAAAATCCCAAAGTGTGAACTTCAAAATAAATTACTTCAAGAGTAAAATGTTCTTAAATTCTTTCGGGGGGTCAGAGGCCTCACATGCTTTCAAGATAACCTATAAATTTAAATCCATTTTTTTGATTTAAAAAGCATGTTATAATTCTGGGATTAATATAACAAAAATAATTATTGGAGTGTGTTGCATAAATCATTCCTTAAAAGATTTCCTAGATGAAATTGTTGCACTTTACCTAAATAAAAGAACTTTACAAAAGAGAGTTATATCTCAACTGGTTGACAATTGTTTAGGGATTAGGTTCATCAATTCAATAGAGTACTTGGGTATCTATCTGGTTTGAAAAATAAAGGTGCATGATCCTATAGGAAAACATACTGTAATTTATTTCTTCAAGCCTTATATCTGTGACCTTTGTAAAGTTCTTTAATTTCTCTAAAACTTAGTACTTTATCTGCAAAGGAGTATAACAATAACAGTAATAATACCTTCTTCATAGGCTTGTTAAAAAATAAAATGGAATTATTCCTATAATGCAATGCTACATTGCTTGACATATAACAAATACACAATATTTGGTAATTTTTAAATTCTATCCGTAGCAAGCAATCTCAAAGATGACCTCTGATAGCCCTGTCTTCTGGCATCCACACCATTATACAATTCTCTCCCATGAGTGTAAGATAAACCTAATAACTTGATTTTTTTTCTTTTATTTATTTTATTATTGGGGAGTGATATTGGTCAACAAAATCCAATAAGTTGCAAATGTACAATTCAACAACAAATCATATATATATATATATATGTGTGCATATATATATATGCACACATATATATATGTGTGTATATATATACACATATGTATGTATATATATACACATATACATGTATATATATACACATACATATGTGTATATATATACACACATATATATATAGATGGTGAACACGCAATGCAATATATATATATTGTTTGTTGCTAGTTCTAATACTTATATATATGTATATATAAGTATTGATGAACACCATCAATATATATATTGCATATATATATATATTGCATTGCGTGTTCACCGTCAATACTTAGATTGCTTTCCATCACCACATATTTGACCCCTTTAGCCTTATATACTCCCTAGCCTCATCCCTCTGATAACTTAGTCCACTGTCCATGTCCAAGATTTTTTGTTTGTTTGTCACATTTGTTGCTTTAAGATTTATATCCGACACTTAAGTGATATCGTGTGGTTTTCAACTTTTTTCTGTCTGGCTTATTTCACTTAGCATGATTATCTCAAGATCCATCCACATTGTCAGCAAATGGCAGTATTTCATCTATTCTTATAGCTGAAAAATATTACCTTGTATATATGTACCTCTTTTTCTTTATCCAATCATCTATTATAGGATACTTCAATTGCTTCCATGTCCTGGCCATCATGAATAATGCTGCTATAAACAATGGTGTACATATATCTTCTGATAAATGTTCTTAAGTTTTTTGGGGAAATAGCCAGTAGAGGGAATGCTGGATCATATGGTAGATCAATTCTTAGTTTTTATGAGAAAATTCCATACTGTTTTACATAGTGGTTGTACCAATTTGCAGTCCCACTAAAGTATGTGAGTGTTCCTTTTCCTCCACATCCCCTCCAACACTTGTTATTACTTGTCCTGATGATAACAGACCTTCTAACAGGTGTAATGTGGTATCTCATTGTGGTTTTGATTTGCATTTTCCTAATAGCTAGTGATGTTGAGCATCTTTTCATATGTTTTTTGGCCATTTGTTTGTCTTGGGAGAAGTGTCTATTCAAGTCCTCTTCCCATTTTTTAATTGGATTTTTTGTTGTTATTGTTATTGAGTTGTATGAGTTCTTTGTATATTTTGGATACTAGGCCCTTATCGAAGACATTGATTGCAAATATATTTTCCCATTCGGATGGTTGTCTCTTTACCTTGTTGATGGTTTCTTTTGCTGTGCAGAAGCTTTTTAATTTGATGTAGTCCCATTCATTTATTTTTGGTTTTACTTCCTTTGCCCTCGAGGTCAAATTTATAAAATCCTCGTTAAGTCCAAGGTCCATGAGTTTAGTTCCTGTGTTTTCTTTTATGCAATTTATTGTTTCAGGTCTTCTATGCATGTCCTTAATCCATTTTCAGTTAATTTTGGTGTGTGGTGATAGACAACAATCTAGTTTCATTCTTTTGCAGGTGGCTTTCCAGTTTCCCCACCTCACCACCATTTATTGAAGAGGCTTTCCTTTCTCCACTCTATGATTTTGGCTCTTTTGTCAAAAATTATTTGTGTATATTAACATGGGTTTACTTCTGGACTCTCGATTCTTTTCCACTGGTTCGTGTGTCTGTTTTGCTGCCAATACCATGCCATTTTGATCACTGTCGCTTTGCAGTATACTTTGAAGTCGGGTTGAGTGATGCCTCCAGCCATGTTCTTTTTCTCAGGATGGCTTTGGTAATTCGGGGTCTTTTGAGGTTCCATGCTTTAGGTAACAAGGTCATTCTAACTATGTGGATTCTTCCAGTCCAAGAACACAGAATATCTTTCCACTTCTTTGTATCTTCTTTGATTTCTTTTACAGTTTTCATTATACAAGTCCTTCACATGTTTTGTTAGATTTATTCCTAGGTTTTTTATTATTTTTGTTGCAATTGCAAAATTTTTTTCCACTTCTATTTCTGACAATTTATTGTTAGAGTATAGGAATGTTATGGATTTTTGAACATTGATTTTTTATCCAGAAACTACTGTATTTGCTTATTGTTTCTAGTAGTGTTCTTGTGGAGTCTTTAGGGTTTTCTATGTAGAGAATCACGTCACCTGCAAGTAATGACAGTTCAACTTCTTCATTTCCTATTTGTATGCTTTTATATCTTTCTCTTGCCTGCTTGCCCTTGCTAGTACTTCCAATGTTATATTGAATAACAGTGATGATAGTGGACAGATTTATCTCATTCCTGATCTTAGAAGGAAGTTTTTTAGTTTTTCACCATTCAGTATAATGTTGGCTGAGGGTTTGTCATATATAGCCTGTATTATATTAAGGTACTTTTTCTCTATACCAATTTTGTTAAGTGATTTGATCATAAATGGATGCTGTATCTTTTCAAAGACTTTTTCTGTAGCTAATGAAATCAACATATGATTATTATTAATTACTATGTTTATGGGGTATATCACATTAATTTTTTTCAATATGTTAAACCATCCCTGTGCTTCTGGGGTGAACCCCATTGATCATGGTAATAATCTTTTTAATGTATTGGTGTATTCAGTTCACTAATATCTT
>NW_006433963.1:550423-574234 GCF_000325575.1 Pteropus alecto
CTTTTTCTGTGTTATCTTTACCAGGTTTGGGTTTCAGGATAATGAGGGCCTTATAAAAAGAGTTGGAAATATTGCCTCCTCTTTGAGTTTTTTGTAAGAGTTTGAAAAGAATAGATATTAAATTTTCTTTGAATGTATGGTTGAATTCAATGGTGACACCATCGGTGAAGCCATCTTGTCCTAGACTTTTACTTTTTGATAGGTTTTTGATGATCGTTTCAATTTCCTTACTATTGGTCGGTCTATTTAGATTTTCAGTTTCTACATCATTCATTTTGTATATTTCTAGGAACTTGTCCATTTCTTCTAGGATGTTAAATTTGGCAGCATATAATTTCTCATAGTATTTTTGTATGGTCCTTTGTATTTAGGAGGTCTCCATCATAACTTCTTTTTCATTCATGATTTTGTTTATTTGTGCCCCTTCTCTTTATTTCTTTAGTGAGTTTAGCCAGGGATTTGTCAATTTTATTAACCTTCTCAAAGAACCAGCTATTTATTGCATTTATTTTTTTCTATTGTCTTTATTCTCAATTTCATTTAACTCTGTTCCAATTTTGGTTACTTCCTTCATCCTGCTTCTTGGGCCTCATTTATTCTTCTTTCTCTAGTTCTAAGATGTAATGTTAGGTTGTTTTTTGGGGCTCATTCTTGTTTTTTGAGATAGGCTTGAAATGACATGAACTTTCTTATTACTGCTTTTGCTGTGTCTCAAAAGTTTTGATATGTTATATTTTCATTCTCATTTGCTTCTATGTATCTCTTGATCTCTCTTTTTATTTGTTCTCTGACCCAGTCATGCTTTAGTAGCATGTCATTTAATCTTCACATATTTATCGTTCTTCCTGCTTTCTTTTTGATCTCCAGCTTCAAAGCATTATGATTAGAGAATATGCTTGGTATGATGTCAATCTTCTTAAATTTCTTGAGGCTAGATTTTGTCTCAGCATCTGGTCTATCCTCAAGAATGTTCCATGTGCACTAGAGAAGATAAATAAGCAGGTGTTTTGTGATGAAAGGCTCTGGAAATATTGATTATGTCCAATTGATCTTATGTAGCATTTAAAGATTTTATTTCCTTTTTGATATTCTGTTTGGATGATCTACATATAGCTGTCAATGATGTATTTAGGCCTCCTACTATGACTGTGTTTTTACAGTTTCTTCCTTTAGTTCTGTTAGTAGATGCTTGATATATTTTGTAGTTTCCTGATTGGGAACATAGATATTAATAACTGTTAGGTCTTCTTGATGTATGTTTTACTTTATCATTATGACGTCTCTATCATTGTTTCTCTTTATCTTTTTAATTTTGAAGTCTATTTCATTGAATATAAATATGTACAGCTACACCTCCTATTTTCTGGATGCCGTTTGCTTTGATTATCTTTTTCCATCCTTTCACTTTGAGTCTATATTTGTCCTAGTAGCTAAGAAGTGTCTTTTGGAGGCAACATGTGATTGGATTTTGTTTTTTAATGCAATATTCTACTCTCTGCCTTTTCATTTCAGCCTCCTCCTTTGCAACCATGGCTGCCTTTCCATTTGCATTTAGGGTGGTAATCAAAATATGTGGTTTTCCTCTAGTTATTTTATCTTTCATTTTCTGGTAGCTCAGTGTCTCCATTATTTCTTTGTCCTTGCATTCTACCTGTTTTTACAATTTGGTGGCATTTTATGGATTTTCTCTCTATTCCTTCATATGTCATGCTATGTGTCTCAGTTCTGGATTTATGGAATGTGGTTACTGTTAAGTTTATGTAAAGGATAGTTGTATATATACAGCAGTCCATATTCTTCTCCATTCCCCATTTTGGATTTGGACATTTATTCCTTCCTCTATTCTCTTTTTGTTGTCTCTAATTATTGCTATATATGCTGAACATTCATTGTAAAGTTTCAGTAGCTGTTAGTTTCTACTCCTTTTTAGTGTTTTGGTTTTTATTTTTTTGGAAGACCTTTAAGCATTATATAACATTTAAGCTTATAATACCCTGTTCTTAATAAGAGTTGCACTTTTTTGCTTCCGTCTGCTTGTTAGTCATCTTACACATAGTTAAGTATTTTTTGTCCAGTTGTTTCAGGTAGATTGACCCCCTTTGGAATTTCTTGTAATGCAGATCTTGTAGTGGAGAATTCCCTCAGCTTTTGTATGTCTGGAAACGTTTTTATTTCTCTTTCATATTTAAAGGTGAACTTTACTGGATATATTATTCTTGGCTGGTAACATTTCATTCAATGATTTTAATGTTTGGTTCCACTCCTTTTTTGCTTGTAAGGTTTATGCTGAGAAGTATGATGACACTCTAATGGGTTTTCCTTTATAAGTTACTGTTATCTTTTCCCTAGCTGCCTTGAGAATTCTTTCTTTGTCATTATTTTTTGACAATTTTAATATAATGTGTCTTAGAGAAAACTTATTTGGGTTGAGAATATTGGGTGTTCTGTTAGCTTCTTGGAATTGA
Source organism: Pteropus alecto (assembly GCF_000325575.1). Lineage (NCBI taxonomy): Eukaryota > Metazoa > Chordata > Mammalia > Chiroptera > Pteropodidae > Pteropus > Pteropus alecto. The sequence goes on from NW_006433963.1 coordinate 552,889, forward strand.
AGATCCAGCTCATTTCTTAGATTTGTGAAATTCTCGTTAACTATTGTTTGAATATGCTCTCTTTTCCCTTCTCCTTCTGGTATACCCATTATTCTTATGTTGTTTTTCCTGATGGCGTCAGCTAGTTCTTTAATAACTCTTTCATTTTTTTTTCATTCTCAAATCTCTCTTCTTTTTGTGTCATTTCCAGATTTGTATCTTCAATATCACTAATCCTTTTCTCTATCTGGTCGGCTCCATTTCCTAAACTTTCTAGTTCACTCTTCACCTCTTTCAGCATGTTCTTCATCTCCAGAATTCTATTTGGTTCTTTTTGAGGGTTTCAATCTCCTTGCTAAAAGAAAATCATTTTACTTGTCTATTTTTTTCTAATTTCTTGGAATTGTCTATCTGAATTTTTTTGCATCTCATAAATTTCAGAAATTCAATTCTGAATTCTATGTCATTTAAATCACATATTTTAATGTCTTTAAGCTTATTTTCTAGAGATTTTTCTCTTTCTTTCTGAGCTGCCTTGTCACCTGGTTGTTCTTGGCATTTGATGGACTATTTCTATGCCTGGACTTTAATGGGAATATATTCTGCTTTTTTTCCAGAAAGATTTATTATGTAGAGGTCTCCCTTTAGCCTGTTGATAAGGTTTTTTTTCTTTTGACTGCCAGTAGATGGCATCCAAGCCTTTTGGATCTCTGTTCTGAAGCTAATAATACCTTTTTTTTTTTTTGTCTCTGACATATTGAATAGTCAAATCACAATTGGCTACCCTTGGTACAAGTCCCTGTCAGTGGAACCAATAGTGGTTTTTGTTTCAGTATCAGTGGCTCAAATTCCCCTGGGGATCCGTGGTGTTAGGTCTGGGAGGATATAGGGTGGAGGGAAGAACACACTCTAGGTTGGTAGGTGTGGTTGCTGCTAGTCTCCATATCAGCCTCCTCCTTTGCAACCATGGCTGCTAAAATACATCTATTGCCCATCTGCACTTAGTTCCTACCCTGCTTTCTGCCCTGATCCCTGAGCTCCATTGTGCAGAACTTGCTGATCCCTCAGGCAAGGCTGTAAATTCTTCCCTTCCACCCTCCTGCAGGGAGATCCAGCTGCATGAGGCTGTTTCTTTTTTCCTCCCAACCTACCCCACAGACTCCTATGATTTTGATCTCTGGAAGTTCTGATGCATACATCACTTGAATGTACTTGTGTGAAGGTTGGGAGGTTGGGTGTTATTTGTTGAGTTTTAGTTGTTCAGCTTGCTGTTTTTTCAAGGGGAGTGATCCAGAAACATCCTTCATTTTTCCATATTTCTAACATCACTACTAACTTGCTTCTTAACTATAAAACATGGCATCATTGCTTTGTCTGTTCTGTGATTAGATTACATGAGATTATGACTTCTATATTGCTAGCACATTGTATTTTTTGTTGGCGTTGATGAAGTAAGCTACATAATTGAAGGGCCCCATGACAAATAACTGAGAGTGGTCTCTGGGCAATAGATAGTAAAAAATTTAGGATCTCAATTTAATAAACCTTAAGTAACTGAATCCTTCAAAAAAAAAACCACATAAATAAATTTAAAAGCCTATCCTCCAGTCAAACCTCAAATAAGACCTTACATTTGGTCAGCATTTTGATTGCAAATTTGTGAGAAGCTATGAATTAGAGTATCTAGTTAGGCCATGTCCAAATACTTTCCTTGTATTTTTATATTTTATTTTTATTAAATTTATTTGGATGACATTAGTTAATAATTATATAGGTTTTAAGTGTGCAGTTCAAGAATACATCATATGTATATTACATCGTGTATTCATCACCAAAAATCAAAGATCCTTCTGTCATCATATATTTGACCCCCCTTTATCCCTATATACCTTTCTTCATCCCACTTTCCCTCTGGTAACTACGAATTTACAGTTGGTGTCCATGAGTCTCTGTTTGTCTGTGATGTTTGTTTATTGCTTTCAGTTTTATATCCTACATATCAGTGAAATCATATGGTTCTCAACTTTTTCTGTCTTATTTTACTTAGCATGATAATCTCAATATCTATCCATGTTGTCAAAAAAGGCAATATATCATTTCTTCTTATGGCTGAGTAATATTCCATTGTATATATGTACAATGTATTCTTTATCCAATCATCTATTGAAGAACATTTAGATTATTTCCATGTTTTTGCCACTATGAATAATGCTGCTTTGAACATTGGGGTGCATATATCTTTACAAATAAATGTTTTCAAAATTTTAGGGTAAATATCCAGAAGAGGGATTGCTAAATTATATGGTAATTCTATATTGAATTTTTTTGAGGAAACTCCTTACTATTTTCCATAGTGGCTGTACCAATTTACATTCCCCTTAGCAGTGTATGAGGGTTCCTTTTTCCTCACAAAATCTCCAATACTTGTTATTACTTGTCTTGTTGATGATAGCTATTCTAATAAGTGTGAGGTGATATCTTATTGTGGTTTTGATTTGCATTTCTGTAACAACTAGTGATTTTGAGCATCTTTTCATATGTCTGATGGTCATTTGTATGTCTTCTTGGGAGAAGTGTCTGCTCAGGTCCTCTTCCCACTTTTTAATTGGATTTTTTTTTAATTGTTGAGTTGTATAAGTTCTTTGTGTATTTTGGATATTAGCTCCTTATCAGAGGCATCGTGTGCAAATATTATCTCCCATTCTGTTAATCGCCAGTTTGTTTTGTTAATGGTTTCTTTTGCTATGCAAAAGCTTTTTAGTTTGATATAGTTCCATTCATTTATTTTTGCTTTTATTTCCCTCGACTTTGAGGTGAAATTCATGAAATCTTCTCTAAATCTAAGGTCTATGAGTTTAGTACTTATGATCTTCTGTGTAATTTATTGTTTCAGGTCTTATATTTAGGTCTTCGATTTATTTGGAGTTAATTTTGTGTATGGTAACAGACAGCAGTAAAGTTTCATGCTTTTACAATTTTCAATTTTCCCAGCACCACTTACTGAAGAGGCTTTCTTTTCTCTATTGTATATTTTTGGTTCCTTTGTCAAAAATAGATTTTCACATATATGTGGTTTATATCTGGGCTCTCGATTCAATTCCATTGGCCTACGTGTCTCTTTTTCTGGCAATACCATGTTGTTTTGATTTTTCACTTTGTTGTATAATTTGAAGTCAGGCAAAATGATACCTCCAGCCTTGTTCTTTTTCTTCAGGATTGCTTTGGCTATTTGGGTTTTTTCTTTTTCTTTTTCTTTTTCTTTTGTGATTTCATACACATCTAATGGGTTTTGTGTTCTGTTTTATTAAAAAATGACATTGCAATCTTCATGGGGATTGCATTAAATCTGTATATTGCTTTGGAGAATATGGCCATTTTACCTATGCTGAATCTTCTAATCCAGAAACATGGAATATATTTCCATTTATTTGCGTCTTCTTCAATTTCTTTCAATAATGCTTTGTAGTTTTCAGTGTATATATCCTTCACATGATTTGTTAGGTTTATTCCCAGGTATTTTATTCTTTTTTGTTTTAATTTTAAAGGGAATTTTTTTTCATTTCTTTTTCTGAAATTTTATTGTTATTTTATAGGAATGCTATGGATTTTTGCACATTGATTTTGTATCCTGAAACTAATATATTTGTTTATTGTTTATAATAGTGGAGTTTTTAGATTTTTCATATAGAAAATCATATCTACAAAAAGTGACAAGTTGACTTCTTCATTCTCAATTTGGATAACTTTGACTTCTTTCTTTTGCCTGATTACTCTAGTTAAGACTTCAGCTCTATTGAGTAAGAGTGATGGGAGCAGGCAACTTTATTTTGTTCCTGATATTAGAGGAAATGCTTTCATGTTTTCATTATTAAGTATGGTATTAACTGAGCATTTGTCATATATAGCCTTAGTTATGTTAAGGTGTTATCCTTCTATACCCATTTTATGAAGTGTTTATAAAAAATGAATGCTGTATTTTGTCAAATGCTTTTTATATATCTACTGATATGATCATATGATTTTTATTTTTTGTTTACGTGGTGTATCACACAAATTGATTTACAAATGTTGAACTATCTTTGCCCCTCTGTAATGAGCCCCACTTGATCACAATGTATAATTTTTTAATGTATTATTGTATTCAATATGCTAGTATTTTGCTTAGAATTTTTGCATCTGTATTCATCAGGGATATTGGTATGTACTTACATTTTTTCGTGTTACTCTTAACAGGTTTTGGTATCAGCATAATACTGGCCTCACAAAATCAGTTAGGAAGTATTGCCTTTTCTTCAATTTTTTGAAAATATTTAAGCAAAAAAGGTATTAAATTATCTATGAATGTTTGGTAGAATTAATTAGTGAAGACATCTAGTCCTGGTACTTTTTGCAAGTCTTTTTTTATGATTATTTTAATGTCTTTACTATTGATCAGTCTAGTTAGATTTTCCAGTTCTTTGCAATTGAGTCTAGAAGGGTTGTATATTTCTAAGAACTTATCCATTTCTTCTAGGTTGTTAAATTTAGTGGCATATAAGCTGTTGTAGTATTCTTGCATAACCCTGTATATTTCTGTGGTATCTATCATGACTTTTCCCATATCATTTCTGATTTTATTTATTTGTGTCATTTTCTCCCTTAGTGATTCTAGCCAGGAGGTTGTAAATTTTATTAATCTTCTCAGAAAATCAGCTCTTTGTTATATTAATTTCTGTATTGTCTTTATGTACCAAATTTTATTTAATTCTGCTCTAATTTTTATTATTTTCTTTCTTCTGATGACTGAGTTTCATTTGTTCTTTTTCTAGGTTTTTAAGATGTAATGTCAGGTTATTTATTTGAGACATATTTTGTTTGTTTCTTGAGATAGGCCGTTTGCTTTGAGTATCATTTTCTATGCTTTTATTTGAGTATATTTGTCCTCGCTGCTGAGATGTATCTCTTGAAAGCAACATATGTTTGGGTTTTGTTTTTTGAGCCAGTCTGCTACTCCGTGACTTTTTATTGGTGAGTTCAGTCTTTTTACATTTATGGTGATTATTGAAATGCGAGGAGTTTTTTTTTTTTTTGTTTTTATTTTTTTTAGCCATTTTATATTTTGTTTTCTGATAGCTCGGTGTCTTCATTGTTTCTTTTTCTTGTGTTTATGTCTTTTATTTAATTTGGCAATATTCTCTGATTTTTCACTTTGTTCTCTCTTGTTTTATGTTATGTGTTTCTGTTCTAGATATTTTTTATGTTGTTGCCATTAAGTATATATAAAGGAAAGTAGTATATATACAGTAGTCCTTTTTTCTGCTGTTTTTTCTTTATTCTTCTTTGCAGATTCAGACCTTTACTCCCTCTCTTTTTTGTTTTTGTTGTCTCAAATTATTCCTATTTATGTGTCAGTTTATTCCTGAGTTGCAGTAGCTATTGTCTTTTTTCTCTTTTTAAAATGTTTTTTACCTTTTTAAAATTATTGTAACATTTAAGTTTATAATACTCTGTTCTTAATAAAGGTTGCGATTTCCTGTTTCTCTTTGTCTGTTATTCATCTTACTCATAGTTTCTATGTTAGTGCCCTTTCATTCCAGGTAGAATATTTCCCTTTAGTATTTTCTGTAATGCAGGCCTTGTGGTGGAAAATTTCTTCAGCTACCGTATGTCTGAAAAATGCTCTATTTCTCCTTCATATCTAAAGGAGAACTTTGTTGGATATATTATTTTGGGCTGTTAATTTCTTTCTTTCAGTAGTTCGACTATCTAATTCCACTCTCTGGATTGTAGAATTTTGCTGAAAATTCTGTTGATTATCTAATGAGTTTTCCTTTATTCCTCACTGTCTTCTTTTCCCCGGCTGCCTTGAGAATTTTTTCTTTGTCATTAACTTTTGATAGTTATACTATAATGCCTTGGAGAAGACTCTTTTGGATTTAGATAATTAGGTATTATGTTTGCTTCTTGCATTTGAGGATCCAATTCTTTCTATAAGTTTGGGAAATTCTCATTGACTATTTGTTTGAATAAACTCTATGTTCCCTTCTTCCTCTCTTCTTCTGGTATTCCTATTTTTTTTTTTTTTTATATTACTCTTTCTAATGGAATCAGATATATTTTTGTAGAGCTCTTTCTTTCTTTTTTCTTTTCTTTTCTTTTTTTTTTTTTTATTCTCACATCTCTCTCTTTTTCCATTAGCATCATTTCCAAATTTCTTTCTTCGATATCACTAATTCTTTTCTTCATCTGGTCAGTTCTAGTTCCTAAGCTCACTATTTCATTTCTGATCTCTTTTATTGAGTGTTTAAGCTCCAGAATTTCTATTTGGTTCTTTTTTAAAGTTTTATCGTTTTGGTAAAAAAAAACTTTTTGTTTATTGATTTTGTTTTTGAGTTTGTAAACTGCCTATCTGAGTTTTCTTGCATCTCATTCAGTTTTTTCAAAACTGCAATCTTGAATTCTTTGTCATTTAAATTACATATTTCTATATTTCTAAGTTTATTTTCTGGATATATATATATATGTATGTATATATATATATATATATACACACACACACACACACACATATATATATTTGTATAAATTCTAGAAAATACAAACAAACTTATAGTTATAAAAGATAGATTAGTGGTTGCTTGGGTTATGAGGGAGCAGAGAAGGGATGAATTACAAAGTGACAAGAGAAAATCATTGGGAGTGAGTAATATGTTTAGTATCTTGATTGAGACAATAGTTTAACATACTTAACTTAAAACTTATTAAATTGTACATTTTAAATATGTACACTTCATTGCATGTTAATTAAATCTCAATGGATTTGTAAAGAAAAACAGATCAAAAAGGAGAAAAATATTATCCACTTCTATGGTTTCCTATTATTGGATGAGCTGTGTCTTCACAAAAATTAATTTGTTGAAGGCTTAACCCCCAGTAGTACAGAATGTAACTGTATTTAGAGATAGGGCCTTTAAAAAGGTGATTTAAAATGAGATCATTAGGGTGTCTCTAATTCACTCTGACTGGTATCCTTATAAGAGGAGAAAATTTAAACATACAAAGAGACACTAGAGATGAATAAACACAGGGAAAAGACCATGTGAGGACACAATAAAAGGTGGCCTTCTGCGAGTCTAGAATAGTGACCTCAGAAGAAACCAAACCTGCCAACAACTTGACCTTGAACTTGCAACACCTAGAACTGTGGGAAAAGTCTCTTCTGTTGTTTAAGCCCCCAAGTCTCTAGTATTTTTTTTTAATGGAAGACAGACAAAAAACTAATACAATGTCCATTATTATTACTTAGGAGCTTAAAAATATTCTGATACCTTGGTCACACTCCAGACCAATTAAAACCGAATCTCTGTGAGTGGAACCCACATGAATATATATTTTTAAAGTCCTCATTTCAAGTGATCAAATATTTAAGGAATGTTGAAAATCATTCTTCTATGTGAAATTGTTTATACCATTAAGTATGATTCACTTGTAAGTTTCACTCTACCTGGTTATATCAACTTTTGCACAATCTTAATCTTATCTATTAACTTCCAGAACATTTTTTCACATTTCATGAGAGCACTTGGATCAAAATTTTCCTCTTCACTTTCCAATATCTTAAACATATATTAACTCAATTAAAATTTATTAATTATTAAATATTTGTCAGATATTGTGCTATACATTGGAGATATAAAAAACAAATATGGCAAGTCTATATACACAAGGAACTCAAAGTCTACTGCAAGAGAAAGATATAATTTAGTGTTATAAGTTCTATAATGGAGAAAGCACGGGGAAGGGACATCTAACAAGAATAAGTGAGTACATTGTAAAGAAGTACTTCAGGGTAGTCTTCTCAGAAGAAAAACTGAATATCTTAAAGAAAGCATTAGAGATATATGTTAGGTTGGTGAAGCATTATGTTGTCTTGTGCAGAAACATGAATCAGAGTAAAAACATGGTGTGTGGGGATTGTTAAATAATTCATAGCAGCTACAACCTACAGTGTAAAAGTGGTATCTTAATGTGATTATGAGGAAAACTGAGATAGTGGTCAAGTTAGGGGGCTGTAGTAAAAGTCCAAACAAAAATAGTAATAGCTTAAACAAGTAGAAACATTTAAAAGTTGGAACAAATATTAATGATCTTAGTGAGGGTGATGTTAAGATCATGATGATATGAGACATCCCTCATTTGTGCCCCCTCTTCAATAACAAAAATCAGCAACTATCCATAAACAGATGCCTCTGTTGAAATTGTAGGAACCATCATCACACACTAAGGAACTGAGAAAAGTCTCATGCGCCTGTACATTGGGCAACAGACAGATCAACTTCAGTACCAGCTGTGGAATGTACTAGAAATCAGTTTTGGCCCTGTTTAACTGTGGTTAGGGTATGCCTACAGAATACTGACTTGGGTGGTCACCTATAGATGAAAGATTTTGGAAGTCAAGATTTCCAAAAAAGAAGTTCCAGCACTCTGTTTGTTTGAAAAAATATGAGATATGACACATTAAAGTGGGTAAAAGGAACAGCTTGACTCTGTCAAAATCGCCCCTCCCCAAAAGTGGCACAGCTTAAGGCTAAATAAGACAACTTATGGTTTCCATACAGAGAAAAAGAGAGCCAGCGAGTGAAGACTTGACTTCCTTATCTGTGCTGGACACTGCCAAAGAGAGATTCATTTATCTTTCTTGCAACATCCAGAATATTTAAATTGGGATTTCCAAGTGAGTACAGTGAGTACAGTTAGCAAGTCAAGACAGCAACATATGAGATATCTGGACATCATTAAGGGTATGTAGTTTCTGCTGACTGTATTGTGAACCCCATCAGGAAGCCTGACCATGAGCCACAGAGAAAACTTCACTTGTAGGTCCCTTCAAGTGTCCTGTGGGCAACCCCATTTCATCACATGATAGACCCACATCTTCCCCAATTCTGCAGCCAGGTCCTTGTGTGCACTCCCAAGGGCAGCTATGAGAGCAAGCTCTGGTAGACAAGGAGCACATGCAGAAATGAGGCCAGGATCTTTGGGCAAAGGAGAAACCAAAAAACTTGGGCCGTAGCACCACTTTCAGGAAAATGAAACAAAACAGAAAAACTATCAACAGCTATCCTTGTGTATTATAGGAGCAACAAAAGACATACAAGCTTAATAATTGTGTCACAAGAGAGAATAAGAAGCATGGAGTAGATGTATCTATACATTTTTGTGGAATCCCCAGAATCTATACAAGGACTGACAAAGGTATTTCTACCCTGAAGGCCAGTAAAAATTAAATAAAGAGGTTACTACATCCAAAGTTAAGACATAAATGCAAAATTTCAAAGAATATGAAAAATCAAGTAAATGGGACAACGCAAAAGAAATGTGACATCACAAAAGATTACAATAATATTCCAGTAATAAAAATCTAAGGACATAGTTATCTACAGTTTACCTGATAAAGAATTCAAAAGTTGTTTTAAGAAAACTCAATGAGCTACATGAAAACACAGAAAGATAATTCAACAAAATCAGAAAAACAATACATGATCAAAATTGGAAATTTAATAAAGACATAGACATTATAAAATAAAAACAAAGAGAAATTGTAGAGCTAAATAATTCAGTGAATAAAATGACAAATGCAAAAGAGAATGTCAACACCAGAATAGACTATATATGTAATCAATGAGCTAGAGGATTGAGACTTTGAAATTATTCAGTCTGAGAAGGAAAATTAAAAAAAAAAATAAAAAAAAATAAATCTATATGATTTATGGTCAGCTAATAAAAAAAACAATTACCAAATCTTTGGAATTCCAGAGGGAGACATATATGCAAAATATATTAAAATAAAGAATGGATGACAATTTCCCAAATCCGGAGAGAGATTTGAACATCCCAGTTTATAAAGCTAATAGATCACCCCATTATTTTAATCCAAAATGAACTTCTTCAAGATACATTATAATAAAACTGTCAAAAATCAAATACAAAAAGAGAAGCATTAAGGCAGCAAGAAAAAAAGAATATTGTAACCTAAAAATGGAACCCCAATAAGGCAATTGGCAGATTTATAGGCAGAATATTTAGAGTTTAAGAGAGAGTGGAATTATATATTTTTTTTAAATTTTCTATACAAATTTTATTTTATTTATTTTTTTAGATATTTATATGATTTATTAAATGATCCCCCTCATTACTTTAACACCCATCTGCCACTATACACAGCCATTAAAATAATATTGACTATAATCCCTATATTATACTCTAAATCCCCATAACTGTTTTGTAACTACTAATTTGTAGTTCTTCACCCTTCATCTTTTTCACCCAGCCTCCCATCACTCCTCCTTTCTGGTAACCAGTTTGTTCTCTGTATCTGTGAGTCTGTTTTCATTTAGTTTGTTTGTTTCTTTTGTTTCTTAGGTTCCTCATATAAATGCAATCATATAAGAGTTATCTTCTTCTATCTGACTTATTTCACTCAGCATAATACCCTCTACATTCATACATGTCATTACAACTTGTAAGATTTCATTTATTAATGGCTGAGTACTATTCTATTGTATTAATGTACCATGACTTCTTTATTCAATCATGTATTGATGGGCACTTAGATTGCTTCCATATCTTGACTATTGTGAAAAGCACTACCATTAACATAGGAGTGCATAAATCTTTGTGAACTAGCATTTTGGTTTTCTTTAGATAAATACCCAGAAGTGCGATTGTTGGGTCAAAAGGTAGTTCTATTTTTAATTTTTTGAAAAACATCCAGTTTTCCATAGTGGTTGTATCAATTTGCAATCCCACCAGCAGTGTATGAGGGTTCCCTTTTTTCCATATCTTCATCAACTTTTGTTGTTTTTTAATTTCTGATGATAGCCATTCTAATAGGAGTGAGGTAATATCTCCTTGTAGTTTGAATTTGCATTTCTCTGATGATTAGTGACCTTGAGCACCTTTTCATATGTCTATTGGCCGTCTGTATTTCCTCTTTGGAGAAATATCTGTTCAGGTCTTCTGCCCATTTTTTAATTTGATGGGGTTTCTTTTTTGTTGTTGTTGAGTTGTATAAGTTCTTTATAAATTTTGGATATCAACTACTGTCAGATATATTATAAGCAAATATCTTCTCTCATTCAGTACGTCGACTTTTCATTTTGTTGATGGTTTATTTTGCTGTGTAAAACTTTTTAGTTTGATGTAGTCCCACTTGTTTACTTTTCTTTTTTTTTCTTGTCAGAGAATATATATAACAGAAAAAAATACTAATATCAATATCAGAGAGTTTACTACCTATGATTTCTTTTAGAAGTTTTATGGCTTTAGGTCTTAGATTTCAGTCTTAATCCATTTTTAGTTCATTCTTGTATATGATGCAAGAAGGTGGTCCAGTTTCACTTTTTGCATGTATCTGTAAAATTTTCCCAACAAAATTTGTTGAAGAAACTGTCTTTACCCCATTGTATATTCTTGCCTCCTTTGTCATAGATTAAATTATCTTATAGATGTGGATTCTATATTTCTGTGCTCTCTATTCTGTTCCATTGGTCTACATGTCTGTTTTTATGATAGTACCATGCCGTTTTGATTACTATCGCCTTACAGTGTAGTTTGATATTAAGTAGCCTGATACCTTCAATTTTATTTTTTCTCAAGATTGTTATGGCTATTCAGGATCTTTTATGGCTCCATATATATTTTAGGATTATTATTTTTTTTCAGTTCTCTGAAAAATGCCATTAGTATTTTGATAGAGATTGCATTGACTCTATAGATGACTTTGAATAGTATGGCCATTTTAACTATGTTGATTCTTCCCACCTGTAAACGTGGTATGTATTTCCATTTATTTGTATCTTCTTCTATTTATTTTTTCAATGATATAATTTTCTAACAATCAGTCTTTTACCTCCTTGGCTAATTCAATTCCTAGATATTTTATTGTTTCTGATGCAATTGTAAATGAGATTATTTTTTTTAATTTCTGTTTCTGATAGTTCACCATCAGTATATAAATATACAACCAATTTCTTGATATTAATTTTGTGTCCTATTATTTTAATGAATTCATTGATCAGTTCTAATAGATTTTTGGAGGAATATTAACATTGTCTATATATAATGTCATGTCATCTGCAAATAACGGCACTCTTACTTCTTCCTTTCCAATTTAGATGCCTTTATATCGCTTTCTTGTCTGATCTTTATAGCTAAGACTTCCAATGTTACATTGAATAGAAGTGGTAAAAGTGGGCATCCTTGTCTTGTTCCTGATCTTAAGGAAAAAACTTTTAGCCTTTATCCATTCTTGTCTTGTTCCTGATCTTAAGGAAAAAACTTTTAGCCTTTATTTTCACTTTGCTGAGTGTTTTTATCATAAATGGATGCTGGATTTTGTTGAATGCTTTTTCTGCATCTATTAATATGATCATATGATTTTTATCTTTCAATTTGTCAGTGCAGTGTATTACATTATTTGTTTGCTTGTTTTGTTTTGTTATGTTAATTAATTAATTAATTAATTAATTTATGGTGACGTTGGTTCTTTGTCTTCTTGTTCTGGCTGACTCCCTGTGTTTGTTTCTATGTGGGTGAGATTGCCCCTCAGGCTGACTACTTTAGGTACCTCATATAAGTAGAATCATACAATATTATCTTTTTGTGACTGGCTTATTTCACTCAGCATAATGTCCTCAAGGTCCATCTGTGTTGTGGCATGTGTCAAACTTTTCTTCTTTTTTTTTAATTTTTATTTTTTTATTTTTCCCCCTCCCCCCTACCCTCTAGTAACCACTAGTCTATTGTCCATGTCCATGAATCTCTGTTTGTCCTGTTCATTTGTTGCTTTTAGATTTATAAGTGATATCATGTGATTTTCAACTTTTTCTGTCTGGCTTATTTTGTTTAGCATGATTATCTTGAGGTCCATCCATGTTGTCACAAATGGCAGTATTTCATTTATTCTTATGGCTGAACATTATTTGGTTTATGGATATTAAACCAGTTTTGCATCCCAGAAATAAATCCAACTTAATCATGGTGCATGATATTTCTAATGTATTGTTGAATCTATTTGCTAGTATTTTGTTGAGTATTTTTGCATCAATGTTCATCAGAGATATTGGCTTATAGTTTTCTTTTTTTGTAATTTCTTTGATTTTGGAATAAGGGCAATGATGCCCTAATAAAAAGAGTTAGCAAACCTTCCTTCCTCTTGATATTTTCGGAATGGTTTGAGAATAGGTGTTAATTCTTTTCTGAATGTTTGGTAAAATTCACTTATGGAGTTATCTAGTCCAGGACTTTTGTTGTTTAGAATTTTTTTGATTATTGATTAGATTTCATTTGTGGTAATTAGTCAGTTCAGATTATATTTTCCTTCTTGATTCCGTTTTGGGACATTGTATGTTTCTAAAAATTTATCTATTTCTTTCAGATTGTCACATTTGTTGGCATATAATTGCTCATATTATTTTCTTATAAACCTTTGTATTTCTGTCCATAGTTACTTCTCTTTCATTTCTGATTTTATGTATTTGGGTCTTCTCTTTTTCTTCATGAGTCAGGTTAAAGATTAATCAATTTTGTCTACCCTTTCAAAGAACCAGCTCTTGGTTTCATTGATCTTTTGTCTTGTTTTTCTAGATTCCATTTCATTTATTTTCACTCTGATCTTTATTATTTCCCTTTACTCACTTTAAGTTTCATTTGTTGTTTTTTCTTTCCTAATTATTTTAAGTGTAAGGCTAGATTGTTTATTTGAGATTTTGCTTTATTCTTAAGATAGGCCTATATTGCTATAAATTTCCCCATTAAAACTGTTTTTTTCTGTGTCCCATAGATTTTGAGTCATTCTGTTTTCATTTTCATTTGTCTCAAAATATCTTGATTTCTTCTTTGATCTCATTGTTAGGACATTCATTGTTTAGTAGCATGTTATTTAGCCTCCACATGTGTGTGTATTTTCAGTTTTTTCCTTGTAGTTGAGTTCTAATTTCATACCATTGTGGTTGGAGAAGACACTTGATATGATTTCAGTCTTCTTAAATTTATTGAGGCTTGTTTTGTATCCTAACACATGATCTATCCTGTGTTCCATGTGCACTTGAGAAGAATATATATTCTGCTTCTTTGGGGAAGAACGCTTTGAAAATATCAACTAAATTCATCTGGTCTATTGTGTCTTTTAGGTCCATTGTTTCCTTGTTGATTTTCTGTCTGGAAGATCTGCCCATTGGTCTCAATAGGGTGTTAAAGTCTCCCACTATAAGTATATTCCTTTCAATCTCTCTCTCTTTTTTCAGTCAATAATTGGTTTATATATGTAGGTGCTCCTATGTTGGGTGTGTATATGTTTATTAGGATTATGTCCATTTGTTGTATTGATCCCTTTATCATTATATAATGTCCTTCTTTGCCTCTCTATACTTTTGTTTTAAAATCTATTTTGTCTGAAAAAAGTATCACTACCCCTGCTTTTTTTTTTTCATTTTCATTTGCGTGAAATATCTTTTTCCATCCCTTTACTTTCAGTTTGTGAGTGTCATTTGATCTAAAATGGATCTCTTGTAGACAGCATATGCATGGGTCTTGTTTTCTTATTGATTCAGCTACCCTATATCTTTTGATTGGAGCATTTAATCCATTTACATTTAAAGTTCTGGCTTGTTGGTAATAAATTCTTTTAGCTTTTTCCTGTCTGGGAATCTCTATATCTCATTTTCAATTTTAATTGATATTTTGCTGAGTATGTTAGTCTTGGTTTTAGGTTTTTATTTTTATTACTTTAAATATTTTGTGTCAGTCACTTCTGGCCTGCAATTATTTTTGTTGAAAAATCAGCTGATATTCTCATGGGAATTTCCTTGTAATTAACTAGCTGCCTTTCAATTGCTTCTTTTATGATCCTCTCTTTGTCTCCAAACTTTGGCATTTTAATGATGATGTGTCTTGGTGAGTCACTTGGGGTTCCTCTTGTTTGGAACTTTTTGTGCTTCCTGAAATTTTATGTCTATTTCCTTCACCAGGTTAAGGAAATTTTTTGTCATTATTTCTTCAAATAGTTTATTAATTTTTTACTCTCCCTTTTCTTTTTCTGGTACCCCTATGATGTGAATGTTGGCACATTTGATGTTGTCCCAGAGATCTCTTAAACTTTCCACATTTTTTTTTTTGTATTCTTTTTTTCTTTTGCTCTTCTCATCGGGTGTTTTCTGATACCTTGTCTTTCAACTCGCTGATTCGATACCTCGCTTCATCTAATTTACTGTTGATTCCTTCTAGTGTACTTGTCATTTAAATTACTGTATTATTCATTTCTGAATGGTTCTTTTTATAGTTTACATATCCTTTTATATGCTTACTTTCTCTCTGTTGAGGTTCTCATAGTGCTTTTTCATTTTCTCCCTAAATTTGTTGAGCATCCTTATAACCATTATTTTGAACTCTGTCTCTGGTAGGTTGCTTGTCTTCATTTTATTTAGATTTTTTCTGGAGGTTATTTCTGTTGTTTCATTTGTAGTATATTTTTTTTTGTAATCATTTTAGTTGTTTCTTTGTGTTCCTTTCTATATATTAGGAAGATTTGTCACACCTTCCAGCCTTTGCCAAGTGGCCTTGTGTGTCCTGTGGGGCTCAGTGGCACAGTCTCCCTGATCACCTGTGCTGGCGGCTCTGGGTGTATTCTTTGTGTGATTGTGTGTGTTCTCCTCTTGTAGCTAAGCCTTGATTGCTGTTAGCAAGTCAATGAATAGAATTGACTCTCAGGCTGACCTGCTGTGGGGATTAGTCATGCCCACAGGTTATGAGCTACTGTGTGTGCACTGTCCCCAGGGAGTGGGATTCACTCCAGCACACTCATATATCTGTTGAGATCATTCTTTGGGTATGTCACTTATGAGGCTAGTTAGGTGGTGCTCTGTTGTGGTCTTAAGCCAGCCTTTGAGCGTGTTGGTTCTATGGATCCTTGAGAAGGGGTCCTGTATAGGCCAAGGTCAACTGCTGCTTTTGATTGTTCAGGGATTTCTAGTTGGAGCTACAAATTGATCTGCAGATGGTTGAAGCCTATGCTGGATCTGGAGGTAAGTAGAAGAGACCACACTGTGAGCTGAGGTCAGTTACCTCCAGTATCATGGCTGAGTTATTTTAGCAAAAGGACCAGTGTACTTCAAGGCTTGGAGCTGCCTTCCAGTTGTCCATATGACTTTGCAGCTGGGAGAGCCTTTAAGTGGTATATGAGTTAGGGGGTCGGGGACCCAGGGAGTCACTGGGGTAAAGCGAGATAATTTTACCCGGCCAATGCAGAGTCAGATTTTGTGCCAGTGCTGAATCTGCAGCTCTCTATAAAAGTGTTAGCCAGCCGCTGTCTACCTCAGGCTTGAAGACTTCTGCAATCTGCCCAAGCAGTACTGCACCTTGAGCTGGCACAAGTGGCATGCTACTGAAAACCTTGCCCACAATGTGCCGGCCAAGTGTGGCCACATGAGCTGAGAGCTGCTGCCTGTCAAAAATGTTGGCCTAGGTAAGGTGCAGGACGGGGCTGACTGCCTGGCATCGGGCTGCCACAGGCAAGTGGTGGGTTTGGCGGAGCTGGGCCCCAGGGAGATGTGGGGTGAAGTGGGCAGGTCTCACGAGCCAATGCAGCTTCAGAATTGGCCATGCAGAGGGAGTATTCAACACAGGCAAGACGATACCCATCTACAAACTGCCCTAGAGGGAGGCCCAACAAAGGAGCAATGACAGCAGTCCCTCCAACCCTTGCCTTGGCGCCACATAACTTAGTCTTTTACCATTTGTCTCTTGTACCTCCTGAGCTGCTGACCCTATGCTAGAGTTCAGGGTGAGTGTTTGTGATTGAGTGAATCTGTGTGTGGGCCAATTAAGAGGATGTCTGAGTTTACAGTTTTCTTCCATCTCACCCAGATGGCCAGAAGGCCCACTGTTTTTACAGCCAGATTTTATGGGAACTCTTCTTCCTGAGACTGGACGTCTGGGCTAGGGAGCTCCTGATGGGGCTAAGGCTCCTCGTTCATTCAAGGGGGCCTCTATAGCTGCGCTTTCTCTCCCAGTGCTCAACTGCCACATGTGGGTGCCTCTCCTATCTGTCTTGATGTTGCTTTTCCTTTATGTCTTCAGATGTATGTGTTATAATTAGCTAGACTTCAGATAGTTCTCCAAGTTATTTTATAATTTGGTTGAAATTTTAGCTTGGTCATGGAAAGAGATGAACTCTGCTTTTACCTAGTCTGTCATCTTGACCAGACCCTGATATTTTTAAAGTATTGAAACAAACAAACAAAATACAAACAAACAAAAAACAATGAAGAATATCCTATACAGCAAAATTATCCTTCAGAAATGAAGAAATAAAGGCTTTCTCAGAAACAAAGCTGAGGAAATTTCTCACTGCTGGACCCACCTTACAAAAAAAAAACGCTAATGGGAGTTCATTAAGCTGAAATAATAGGACACTAATAAGATGAAAATATATGAAAATATATAACAAATTGGTAAAGGCAGATATATATGATTAAATTCAGAAAACTCTAGTACTTTAATATACAATGATGTGTTAACCATCTACCTATAGCATAAAGGAAAAAGGGCAAGCATATAAAATTAACTGTGTCTACTATATTTTATTAACACATACATAATATAAAGAGATGAAAATTGTGACATTAAAAAGAAATGGTTAAGGTTGTAAAAGATTAAAGTTTTTATATCCAATCAAAGTTTTTATCAGATTAAAATAGATTGCTATATTTATAAGATACTTTATGTAAGACTCATAGTAACCAAAAACATATACCTATAGTAGATTAACAAATATAAAGAAAAGATAATAAGATCATGTCACCATGAAAAATCAATAATTCTCAAGGAATACAGCAAGAGAGTCAGAAAGGAACAAGGGAAGATAAAACAGCCAGAAGATAATAAAATGTTAACAGTAAGTTCCTACATATCACTAATTAAATGTAAAAGGATTGAATTAAATAAAAAGGCACAGAGTGCCTGGATGGATATAAAAACAAGACACAATTATTTGCTGCTTACAAGAGATTCACACCAGCTTTACAAACACATGTATGCTGAAAGTGAAGGGATGAAAAAAGATATTTCATACAAGCAGAAACCAAAATAGAGCAAAGGGAGCTATTCTGATATCAGACAAAATAGACTTTAAGTCAAGAATGGTAACGAGACAAATTGTCATATAATAATAGGGTCAATTAATCAAGAAGACTTAATAATCATCAATATATATGCACCCAACTTTGAGTCACCTAAACATTAAGTAATATTAAGCAAATATTGCCAGATATGAACAGAGAAATAAACAAATATACAATATTAATACAGGATCTCAACACTCCACTTTCAGCAATAGGTATATCATAGAGACAGAAAATCAATAAGAAACATTAAACTTGAATCATAATTTATATCTCATGAACCTAACAAGCATAATAGGACATTCCACCCAATAGTAGCAGAATACATACTTTTCTTACGTGCACCTGGAACGTTCTTCAGAATAGATTATATGATAGTTCATAAAACAAATCTTAGAACTTTTAAGAAGATTGAAATTATATTAAATATCTTTTCTGACCACAATGTTCTAAAACTAAAAATCAACAAGAGGAAAACTAGAAAATCTGTAAATATGCAAAGCTTAAACGACATACCCTTAAGCAATCAATGGGCCAAAGAATAAATCAAAAGAGAAATCAAAAAATGTATTGCATAAATAAAAATTAAAACATAATATACCAAAACTTATGGGATGCTGCAAAAGCAGTTCTAAGAAGGAAATTTATCATGATAAACAAATACATTAAGAAAAAAAGAGGTATCTTAAATAAAAAATCGAACTTTATACCCCAAAGAAACTAGAAAGAGGAACAAGCAAAGACCAAAGTTAGCAAAAGAGAAGAAATAACAAATATCAGAGGAAAAATAAATGAAATGAAATCAAAATTACCAACAAAATTAAGAACTGTTTTTTTTAAATAAATAAACCCTTAGCTAGAATAAAAGAAAAAGAGAGGACTCAAACAAAATTAGATATTAAAGAGGAGACATTATAGCTTATAACACAGAAAAATATAGGATCATAAGACTACTATGAACAATTATATGCCTACAAATTTCATAAACCTAGAAATCGATCATGTCCTAGAAACAATTTACCAAGACTAAGTGAGAAAAACATAGAAAACATAAACAGACCAATAACAGATAAGAAGAGTGAATCACTAATCAGATATCTAGCATAAAAGAAAACCATGAGAAAGTTTTATTGGTGAAATCTATCAAACATTTAAAGAAGAATTTAACACTTATTTTTCTCAAACTCATCCTAAAAATTGAAGATAAAGAAATTCTACCACTCATTTTACAAGGTCAGCATTACCCTGATACCAAAGACAGGGAATGCTACATGGGGGGCGGGGGAACAGAATCACTAATAGATATAGGTATAAAAATTGTCAACAAAGTACTAGCGAACCAAATTTAACAGTACATTAAAAGGATCATACACTATGAACAAGTGGGATTAATACCTAGGAAGAAAGGATGGTTCAACACATGAACATCTCTAAGAGTTATATAACAATAAAATGAAATGTAAAAACCATATGATTACCCCAATAAGTGTACGAAAAGCTTTTGAGGAAATATAACATTCTTTCATGATAAAACTCTTAACAAATTGGGTATATAAAGAACACACCTAATCATTATAAAGACCATATACAACTAATTCACAACTAATACAATGTTCCACAGTGAAAGATTGAAAATACTTCATTTAATTTCAGAAGCAAGACAAGGATGCCCACTCTCAATATTTTTATTCATAATACTAGAAGTTCTAGTTAGAACAATCAAGTAAGTTAAAAAAATAAAAGCATTCAAATCAGAAAAAAAACAAAGTAGAATTGTCTTTATTTGCAGATGTTATAATTATATATATAGAAAATTCTCATAATTTAACCAAAAACTGTTAAAACAAATCACCAATATCTGTAAAGTTGTAGAATATAAAATCAACATTCCAAAATCAGTTGTGTTTCTATACACTAAAAAGGAAATATCTGAAAAACTACTAACATTTTTTTTAAATAGCATTGGAAACAATAAAATACAAAGGAATACACTTATCCAAGGTAAAGATCTATATATTGAAACATACAAGTATTCGATGAAAAATTTGAGACACAAAAATGGAAAGATTTCCAGTGTTCATGTTTCAGAAGAATGAATGTTGCTAAAATGTTCATACTACCAAATGCCTTCAATTGATTCAATGCAATCCCTGTACAGATTTCAGACATTTTTCACAGAAAAAAAAAAAAAAAAAACTAAAATTTGTGTGGATCCACAGAAGACCACAAATACCTACAATAATCATGAGAAAGAAAAACAAAGCTAGAGAAATTACACTTCTTGATTTCAAACTGTATTAAAAAGTGATATAAATCAAAACAGCTTGTTACTAGTATAAAAATAGATACATAGACCAGTGGAACAGAATTGAGTGCCCAGAAATAAATCCTTGATTATATGGTGAAGTAATATTTGATGAGTGAGCCAAAAATACTCAATTGAAAAAGAATAATCTCTTCAATAACTGGTTTTTGGAAAACTGGATAATTACATTTAGAAAAAGAAAATTGGAAACTTATAAAACTCAATTATGACAAAAATTAACTCAAAGTGGATTAAATACTTAAATGTAAGACTTGAATCCATAAAACTCCTAGAAGAATACATAAGAAAAAATGTCCTCAACACTAGTCTTGGCAAATTTTTTTTGGATATGACAAAAAAGGCAAAATTAAGCAAGTGGGACTACATCAAACCAAGAAATTCTGCACATTATTATATAAATGTCTAACCGCTATGCTGTACACCTGAAACTAATATAAAATAATATTGAATGTGATTGAAAAATTAAAATTAAAAAATAAAATAAGGAGTAGAAAACAAATTCTGCACAGTAAAATAAATAATCAACAGAATTAAAAGGTGATCTATGGAATGGGAGAAAATATTTGCAAACCGCACACATGATAAGGGGTAATATCCAAAATATATAAGAAACTCACAAAAGTTAATTATACAAAAAAGTAATTAAAAATGAGCAAAGTAGCTGAATAGAAATTTTTCCAAAGAAGACATACAAATTGCCAACAAATGAATTTTAAAATGTCACCATCACTAATACATATATATCAAATATATAAATTAAAACCACAAGATATTTTCTTTCTGAGGTGCCTTGTCACCTTGGTTATTCATTGTATTTGATGGATTATGTCTATGTAAGCATTTATGGGAATGTATTCTGCTTTAAAATTATTATTATTATTAT
>NW_006433963.1:574280-580434 GCF_000325575.1 Pteropus alecto
GTTTTTTGTTTTTTTTTTTTCCCAGTAGGTGGCGCACAAGCCCCCCGCACTTCTCAGGCCTCCTCGATCTCTGCTAAGTGTCCAAAAAAAAAAAAATGCACTTTATTTTCCAGGGAGATGTGCCTCTACTCTTTGACCAGGTCACCTTGGTCCCAGGGCCCTACCCCCATGGAAGAATGTGATAAGAGCTCCTAAAGTCCTGGTGCTTCTGCAGCAGCCAGATGTAGCGTTTTGCTGCTCCAGTGCCTCTGTCTGCATCAGCCTGGATTGGTGCGGATGGAGTGGGTTGACAAAGGTTACCCGTGTGCCTGTGGCTGTTTCCCTTCCAGTAATGCTGGCTGCCAAACTTCAGCTTCATGGCCTCTATTTCTCCACCACTGTCACTGGGACCAGTCGCAGTGTGTGTCTCCTCAGTTCCCGGGGTACTCGCTGCTGCAGTTTCCTTTAGGGACTGCTGCTAATTCTAGGGATCGTACGGGGAGGTGAGCTCTGGAAGTGTGTGTGGAGGGAGTTGTCCAGGCTTCATAATAAAGCTTTCTGCCAGGTAATGGTGGTTGCTAAAGCACGGCTGTTGAACCTTTGAATTGCATCTCTGCCCTGGCCTCCGTGCTTATCATTGGTCTCAGCCATGTGGTATATGCTGATCATTGAGGCAGGAATACTTGGGGCTACAGAGAGTGCAAACTGCCTCCCATTTCCCCATTTCCCAAAATCCCACAGGGAGCTCTGAGTTGCTTCCGGCCTCAGTACCAGTCAATGCTCCTCTTCCTGAGAGACTCAGGAAGAGGGGAGGAATAAGGTTGTGGTGTGCACTCTCTATTGCCCCCAGAATTCCTGTCTGAGTGATCAGCATAAACTATGACAAAACCTATGGATCAGGGTAGCGAAAGAATACAGAGGTAAAACAGCTGTGTTCTAGCAGCTGTTATTGCCAGGCACAAAATGAAGTCATTGGGCCTGGTTGCCTCCCACCATCCTTCCAGAGCTCACTTACCCAGACCCTCCATTAGCTAGTAATGAGCCCCAGGAGAAACTGCAGCAGTGAGTATTGGGCTAATAAGCAGGGAATCTGCAGCCCTGACTACTGAGGAGGCAGCTTCTGAGTGGCAGACACACACTGCAGTTAGTCCCAATAACAGAGGTGGAGATACAGAGGTGAGGCAGCTGAGGCCCCACAGTCATCATTACTGGAAGGAAAATAGCCACGAGCACACTGGTGGCCTCTTGCAACCCAACCCACTCTTGCCCATCAAAGCTGATCCTGGGGAAGGCACTTGGGACACCTCAGGCACCACACATCTGGCTGCTGGGGAAGCATCAGCATTTCAGAGACTCTTCAGGGGTTTGGGACCCCATTGCTCACCATTTTTTTTTCCCATGGAAGTGGAAATTTGAGACAGACGTGACCTGGTCACAGAGTAGACCAAACCTCACCAGAGAATAAAGGGTGCTTGTTTTTGTTTTTGTTTTTTGGCACACAGCTGAGATCAGGGAGGCCTAGGCAGTGCAGAAGGCTCATGTGCCACCTACTAGAAAACAAAAGAAAAACCTCTTATCAACCTGCTAATAGAGGGATCTCTTTTTAAAATAATAAAAAAAAATTAAAAAATCGGAATTCATTCTCATATGCCTAGGTGAAGAAACACTCCATCAAATACTATGAACGACCAAGGTAATAACGGCAGTTCAAAAAAAAAAAAAAAAAAAAAGAAAGAAAGAAAAAGAAATATATCTAGAAAATAAACTTAAAGATACAGAAATATGTGATTTAAATAACAAATAATTCAAGATTGCATTTCTGAAAAACCTCAGTGAGATGCAAGTAAACTCACACAATTTAATGAACTCAGAAATAAAATCAATAAACAAAAAACAATATTTACCAACGATATTAAAACCTTAAAAAAGAATTAAATAGAAGCTCTGGAGCTGAAAAGCTCAATATAAAAGAGAATAATAAAATAACAAGCTTAGAAAATAGAGCTGACCAGATGGAGGAAAGAATTACTATTACTGAAGACAGAAATGTGGAAATGACACATATGAAAGAAAAGAGAGCATTGAGAGTAATAAAAAAACTCTACAAGAACTATCAGACTCCACTAGAAAAAAACAATATAAGAAAAATAGAAATACCAGAAGGAGAAGAGAGGGAGAAAGGAGCAGAGAGCCTTTTCAAACAAATAATTCATGAGAACTTCCTGATCCTATAGTAAAAACTGAATCCTCGAATCCAACAGGCAAACAGAACACCTAATTATCTCAATTAAAAAAAAATTTCTCCAAGGCACATTATATTAAAACTGTCAAAACTTAATGACAAAGAAACAATTCTCAAGGCAGCCAGGGGGAAAAAAAAATATGGTAACCTATAAAGAAAAATCCATTAGATTACCATTGGATTTTTCAGCAGAAACTTATGAGCCAAGGGGGAGTGAAATGAAATACTTAAATTATTGAAAGAAATTATCATCCAAGAATAATATATCAAGTAAAATTCTCCTATAGATATGAAGGAGACACATAGAAGCTGAGAAAATTTTACACCACAAGGCCTGCATTACAAGAAATATTAAAAAGGGTTCTGTTACTCGAAACAAACAAACAAACAACAACAACAAAAGATTAAAAACTATGAATAAAATTACTAACAGACAGAAACAGGAGATTGCGATCTTTATTCATAATAGAGTATTATAGATTTAAATATTATATAATAGTTAAAAGAGGTAAAAAGAAAAAATAAGTGAGTGGGACTAGATCAAACTAAAAGGTTTCTGCACAGCAAAAGAAACCATCAACAAAACAAAAAGACAACCAACTGAATGGGAGAAGATATTTGCAAACAACACCTCTGATAAGGGGCGAACATTCAAAATATACAAAGAACTCATACAATTCAACAACAAAAAAAAACCATCCAATTAAAAAAAAAAATAGGCAGAAGACATGAACAGACACTCTCCCCAAAAGACATATAAATGGCCAATAAACATTTAAAAAGATGCTCAACTTCACTAGCAATTAGGGAAATGCAAAACCACAATGAGATACCACCTCCCACCTGTTAGAATGGCTACCCTCAACAGAACAAGTAATAACAAGTGTTGGAGAGGTTATGGGAAAAAAGGAACCCTCATACACTGCTAGTAGGATTGTAAATTTGTACAACCACTATGGAAAACAGTATAGAGGTTTCTCAAGAAACTAAGAATAGAGTTACCATATGACCCAGGAATCCCTCTTCTGGATACTTACTCCCAAAACCTGAACACATTAATCTGCAAAGATATATGCACCTCAGTGTTCATAGCAGCATTGTTCGTGGTGCCCAGGACATGGAAGCAACCGATGTGTCCTACAATAAATGACTGGAGAAAGAAGTAATACATATATGCAATGGAACATTATTCAGTTATAAGAAAAGATGAAATACTGCCATTTACAACAACATGAATAAATCTCGAGATTATCATGCTAAGTGAAATAAGTCAGAGGGAGAAATTTGAGAACCTTATGATTTCATTCATATGTGGGATATAAAACTGAAAGCAACAAACAAACAAGACAAAGAAAAAACTCATAGACATAGACAACAGTTTAGTGGTTACCAGAGGAAAAGGGGGCCAAGGGAAGGTAGATTAGGTTACAGGGGGTCAAATATATTGTGATTGAAGAGATCTGACTTTGGGTGGTGAACAAACAATGCAATATACAGATGATGTATTATTGAATTGTACATTTGGAAGCTACACAATTTTATTAACCAATGTCACCTGATTAATTACAAATAATTTTAAAAAATTTTAAAAATACTTTTGTTCATCCAGCAAGTTATCTCATTGTTTTACTTGTTTCCTTCTACATGTAAAAGATTTTAAGTTTGATGTACTTCCATTTATTTATTTTTGCCTTTAAAATCATATAACAAAAGCATTGTTAAACCCAGTGTCAAAAAGTTTATTACCTACGTGTTCTTCTATATATTTCATGTTTCCAGGTTTGTAATTTATTTTTAGCTAATTATTTTTTTCATATTTTAAGATAGTTGTCCAGTTTCATTCTTTTGCATTTGGCAGTCCAGGTTTTTCAACATCAATTTGAAGAGATTATTCATTCGTCATTGTATCTCCTTTGTCATAAACTCTTTGTTCATGTATGCATGGGTTTATTTCTGCATTCTATTTTATTACATTTATCTGTGTTTCTGCTTTTGTGTCAATATTATACTGTTTGGATTAATATTGCTTTATAGTGTAGTTTGAAATCAGGGAAGATAATGCCTCTAAATTTGTTCTTTCTCAAGATTTCATCACTTATTTGAGGTCTTATGTGGTTTCATACAAATTTTAGGATTTTTTTTGCTCTATTCTCATAAAAAATGTCATTGCAATTATTTTTTATACTTTATAATGTACTTTCTTTTTTTTAAATAAAGTTTTTGGGGTAACATTGGTTAATACAATTATATAATTTTCAGGTGTACATTATCCTTTGACATCTGTATATTCTATTGTGTGTTTACCACCCAAAGTCCAATTTTCTTCAGCTACCATATATTTGATCTCCTTTACCCAATTCACCCTCCCCCTAAACCCTATATTTGACCCCCTTTACCCCATCTACCTCATCCCTCCTCCCATACACCACTAGTAACCACTAGTCTACAGTCCTCTGGTAACCACTAGCCTATAGTTCATGTTCACGAGTCCCTGTTTATTTATCCTGCTCATTTGTTGGTTTGAGGTTTATATCCCACATATAAGTGGTATGATTGATTTTTCAACTTTTTTTTGGTCTGGCTTATTTTGCTTAGCATGATTATCTCGAGGCCCATCCATGTTATCACGAATGGCAGCATTTCATCTCTTCTTATGGCTGAGTAATACTCCATTGTATATATGTACCACAGATCCTTTAGACCATCATCTATCGTAGGACATTTCAGTTGCTTCCATGTCCTGGCTACTGTGAATAATGCTGCTATGAACATCGGTGTGCAAATATCTTTTTGGATATGGATTTTCAAGTCTGGTGGGTAAATACCCAATAGAGGGATTGCAGGATCATATGGTAGATCAATTCTTAGTTTTATGAGGACCCTCCATACTGTTTTCCATATTGACTGTACCTATTTGCAGTCCCATCAGCAGTATATAAGGGTTTCTTTTTCTACACAAGCTCTTCAACATGTTGTTATTGTCCTGTTGATTATAACTATTCTAACAATTGTGAGATGGTATCTCATTGTGGTTTTGATTTGCATTTCCCTAATAGCTAGTGATGTTGAGCATATTTTCATATATTTGTTGACCATTTGCATGTCCTCTGGGCAGAAGTGTCTCTTCAGGTCCTCTGCCCATTTTTTGATTGAATTGTTTGTTTTTTTTGTTGTTGAGTTGTAAGAGTTCTTTATATATTTTAGATATTAGGCCCTTATTGGAGGCATTGCTTGCAAATATATTTTCCCATTTGGATGGTTATCTCTTTACCTTGTTGAAGGTTTCTTTTGGTGAGCAGAAGCTTTATAGTTTAATGTAGTCCCATTCATTTATTTTTGCTTTTACTACTCTTGCCTTTGAGGTCAAATTCATAAAATCATATGAGTCCAAGGTCCTTGAGTTTCATTCCTATGATTTCTTCTATGCATTTTATTGATTCCAGTTTTACATTCAGATCCTTAATCCATTTTCAGTTAATTTTGATGTGTGGTGATAGGCAACAGTCTGGGTTTATTCTTTTGCAGGTGGCCTTCCAATTTTCCCAGCACTGTTTACTGAAGAGGCTTTCCTTTCTCCACTGTATGTTTTTGGCTTTTTTTGGTGAAAATTACTGGAGCATATAAATATGGGTTTACTTCTGGACTCTCGATTCTGTTCCACTGGTCTGTGTGTCTGTGTTTCTGCTAATACCATGCTGTTTTGATTACAGTTGCTTTGTAGTATAATTTGAAGTCAGGCAAAGTGATGCCTCCAGCCTCATACTTTTTTTCTCAGGTGGTTTTGGCAATTCGGGGTCTTTTGTGCTTCCATACAAATCTGATGATTTTTTGTTCTATTAAAAAAAAAAAAAAAAGTTTTTTTAGATCACGCCCTTGTTCTGTGATTTAGCCTCTATTAAAAATTTTTTGCCTTTCCCTGGGGAAACTTATCAC
>NW_006433963.1:582826-583520 GCF_000325575.1 Pteropus alecto
TAAATATATGCTGTTTTCCATTTTCTTCTGCATCTGCCTTATCTCCTTTCCCCTTTGCAAATTTGAATTTTTGAATCCCCCCTTTCAGTTATTGTTATCTCAATTTTTTTCTATGTATGCGGAACCTTCACGACTATCTTGTTATAACAATTCTCTTCTTAGTATTTAAGATTGTAATGCCCTGTTCTTCGTAAGTTTTGCACTCTTTTGCTTCTATTTGCCCGATAGTCACTTTACTCTTAATTATGTATTTTTTTGTCATTTTGTTTTAGATGAGCTGACCCCTTTCAGTATTTCCTGTAGAGCAGGCCTCGTAGTGGAGAATTCCCTCAATTTTTGTATATCTAAAAGTCTTAATTTCTCCTTCATATCTAAAGGAATGCTTAGCTGGATACATTATTCTAGGTTGGTAGTTCCTTTCACTTAATAGTTTAAAAAAATATTTAATTCCATTCCTTTCTCTTTTGTAATGTTTGCGCTGAGATGCCCTATGATAATCTAATGGGTTTACTTTTATAAGTCACTGTTTGTTTTTCCTCCCTGGCTGCCTTGAGAATTCTTTGTCATTGATTTTTGATAACTTTAATACCATGTGTCTTGGTGAAGGCCTTTTTGGGTTGAGATAATGGGGTGTTGTGTCAACTTCTTGAATTCCAAGCTCCGGTTTATTCCTTAGATTTGGGAAATTAATACA
>NW_006433963.1:585810-588868 GCF_000325575.1 Pteropus alecto
AGTTTTACTTCTTTCTTTCTTATTTGGATGCCTTTTGTTTATTTCTCTTGTCTGATTGCTGTGGTTAAGTCTTCCAATATTATGTTGAATAAAAGTGGTGAGGGTGAACATTGTTTTATTTTTTGTCTTTTTCCCCGGTCTTATTGAAATATAATAGACAATTAGTTTCTCTTATTAACATTGTACAATTAATGAGATTTTTTCAATTATAGTTGGCATACAATAATATATGTTTCAGTTGCACAACATAGTAATTAGAGCTCTTTATAACTCATGAAGTGATCACCTCACTAAATCAAGTACCCCACTTCCTCCTTACATATTTTTTACAACATTGTTGACTATTTTCCTTATGCTACACTTTACATCTCCATGACTATTTTGTATCTATCCATTTGTACTTCTTAATTCTTTGCCTTTTTTCACTGTCCCCCAGGGCCCTCCCATTTAGTAGCCTTCAAAATAGTCTCTGTATCTTTGAGTTTGTTTCCACTTTTGATATTGTTTATTTTGTGCTTTAGATTCCACATATACATAAAATTATGTGGTATTTGTCTTTATCTGATTTACTTCATTCAGCCCAATATCTTCTAAATCCGTCAAGGCAATATCTTTTTCCATTCCCTTCCTTTTAGTCTGCGTGTGTCTTTTAATCTGAAGTGAGTCTCTTGTAGGCAGCATATGAGGTGTCTTGTTTTCTTACCCATTCAGCCTCCCTATCTTTTGGTTGGAGCACTTATTATTCTTTTCCATTTAAGGTACTTGTTGATAGATATGTAGTTATTACCATTTTTTATTCATGATTTTAATACATGTTTCTTCTTCTTAAAGAAGTCTCTCTAACAATTCCTGTAATACTGGATTGGGGTCGATAAACTCCTTTAGCTTATTTTTGTCTCGAAAGTTCTTTACCTTTCCTTTTATTCTAAATGAAAGCTTTGCTGGATAAAGTATTCTTTGTTGTAGATCCTGGGTTTTCAACACAGAATATTTTGTGCCAAGAACTTCTGTCCTACAAAATTTCTTTTGAGAAATCAACTGTCAGTCTTATGGGGTTTCCCTTGTAAGTAACTAATTGCTTGGCTCTTGCTGCTTTTAAGGTTTTCTCTCTGTATTTAACCTTTGGAATTTTAGTTATAATGTGTCTTAGTGTGGGCCTCTTTGGGACCATTTTTTGGGGGACTCTCTGAGCTTCCTGGGGTTGTATGTCTATTTCCTTCACCAGGTTAGGGAAGTTTTCCATCATTATTTCTTCAAATATATATATTAAACTTCTTGTTCTCCTTCCTTAGGTACCACTATGACATGAATGTCATTACTCTTAATTAAGTTCTGACTGAATTAATCTACACTTCCCATAAATTCATTGAGCATCTTTATAACTAGTGTTTTGAACTCTGTATTTGTTAGATTGCTTGACTCCATTATTCCTGGATCTTTGTTCTGTTCTCTCATATAGTTTTTGCTTCTTTGTCTTCCCATTTTGACTGCCTTTCTGTGTCTGTTTCTATGTACTAAGCAAAACTCCTAAGTCTTCCGGTCTTATTAGTGTGGATTTGTGCAGTAGGTGTCCAGTGACACAGTTCTGAGAGAGGTTCAGCTGCAGGCCAAATTTAGCCCAAGCCTGTGACCCTCCATGGCCACCTGTTAAGAGTCAGCAAGCAATCCACATATGCTGTGATTATAGTTGCCTCAAGAAGCCACAACAGACACCAAGGTCAGCTGCCACCGGTGTGAGTATTAACACTACTCAGCAAGTGGCATAGGACTCACCAAAGACACAACTAAATGTGACTTGGGTGAGGCCACGAGTTGGGGGCTGCGGAGTTTCAGGGAATCTTCTGGATAGAGCAATGTCTTATCCAGTTTGATGACATCTCAGCTGTGGTGGCACTGTGTCTGCACATTGGGTGAGGGGAGGGCTCAACAGGAACAATGGATACCACCAGCACTTCTTCCCGGTAGGAAGCCTCACCTCCATCCTTCATTCTTACAAATCACTGTCTCCCTGTGAGTCCCTGATGCCCCCCATGCAACTGACCCAGCGCTGGTGCTCAGAGCCAGCAGGTTCATCACCACGAAAGTTCGATTGCAGACATGGTCCCTTTAAGAGGCGCCTTCAGCTACTGGCTGCTGCTGTCATAGCTTCTGTCTCACTCAGTCGCTAGGGACCCAGCAGCCTCGCATCTTTGCCTCCTCCTACCGACAACCATTACAGGATAATTTCTTATTTCTCTCTCTAGTTGTAGGGCTTCTATTCATCTAGACCCCCAGGTGACTCTGCTTGCTGTTTGGTCTGTTTTTCCATCTCAACTTTGATGTGGTTGCAAGAGGGGATGAGCAAAGCTTCTATCATCTACACCATTTTGCCTGGTTCTATGAGTGGGCATTCTTGTCTCTTTTCTGATTTTAGAGAGAAAGCTTTCAGCTTTTCACAGTTAAATATAATGTTAGCTTTAGGTTTGTCATATATGGCCTTTATTATGCTGAGGTACATTTCTTCTATAGTCACTTTGTTGAGAGTTTTTATAATAAATAAATATTGAATTGTGTCAACTTACTTTTTGCATTTATTGAGATATATGGTTTATATCCTTCATTCTGTTAATATGGTTTATCATGTTTATTAATCTGCAAATATTGAATCATCCTACATCCCTTTAGTAAATTTAACTTGATAATGGTGATTGATCATTCTAATGTATTGTTGACCTCATGTGCTAATAGTTTGTTGAGGATTTTTGTTCCATTTATTGAGATGATCGTGACTTTTAACCTTCATTTTGTTAACATGGTTTATCATGTTGTTGATTTGCGAAAGTTGACCCATCTTTACATCCCTTTAACAAATTTAACTTGGCCATAGTAAATAATTCTTCTAATGTATTGTTCAATTTGGTATACTCATATTTTGTTGAGGTATATTGTATATATGTTCTTCAGAAATATTTTACTGTAATTTCTTTCCTCCCTCCCTCTCCTTCCTTCCTTCCTTCCTTCCTTCCTTCCTTCCTTCCTTCCTTCCTTCCTTCCTTCCTTGCTTCCTTCCTTCCTTTCT
>NW_006433963.1:588895-595842 GCF_000325575.1 Pteropus alecto
CTTTCTTTCTTTCTTTCTTTCTTTCTTTCTTTCTTTCTTTCTTTCTTTCTTTCTTCCTTCCTTCCTTCCTTCCTTCCTTCCTTCCTTCCTTTCTTCTTTTCTTCCTTTCTTTCTGAGTGCCCATGGCTTGTTTTGGTATCAGGATAATGCTAGTCTTATAAAATGAGTTTGGACGGAGTCCCTCCTCTTCAATACTTTGGAAGGGTTTGAAAAGGATAGATATTAAAACTTCTCCAAATGTTTGGTAGAATTCACCAATGAAGCTGTCTGGTGCTGTACTTTTCTTTGCTGAGGTGTTTATGACTACTGATTCAATCACCTTACTTGTAATTGGTCTATTCAGATTTTCTTTTCCTTCATGATTCTATCTTGGAAGACTGTATATTTCTAGGAATCGATCAGTTTCTTCAAGGTTGTCTACTTTGTTGGTGTATAATTTTTTCCTAGCAGCCTGTTATGATCATTTGTATTTCTGTGGTAGTAGTTGTAACATCTTCTCTTTCATTTCTGGTTTTATTTATTTGTGTCATTTCTCTTGTTTTCTTGGTGAGTCTAGATAAAGGTATGTCACTTTTGTTTATCTTCTCAAAGAACAAACTCATTAGTTTTTCTATTGTCTTTTTATGCTCTATCTCATATATTCCCACTATGTTCCTTCCTTCTACTGAATTTGGTCTTCATTTGTTTCTTCTTTTAATAGTTCCTTCCAGTGAAAATTTAGATTGTTTATTTGATATTTTTCTTGTTACTTTGGCAGGTTTGTATTGCTACAAACTCTCTTCTTAGAACTGTTTTGCAGTAACAATTGATTTTGGTATGTTGCATTTCCATTCTCATTTATTTCAAGGTATTTTACGTTTCTTTTGATTTCTTCATTGTCCCATTGCTTATTCAATAACATTTTATTTATTTTCCATATACTTTTGATTTTTCCAGTTTTATTGTTATAGTTGATTTCTAGTTTCATACCATGTGATCTGAAAATATGTTTGATATAATTTTAGTTTTCTTAAATTTACTAAGATTTGTTTTGTGGCCTACCATATAATATATCTTGCAGAATTCTTCATATGAACTTGATAGTGTTTTTGTTTGTTTCTCTCTTTAGTTCTGTTAGTAATTGCTTTAAATACTTCGGAGCTCCATGATTGCGAGCATAGATATTAATAAGTGTTATATCCTCTTGGCATATGATTCCTTTTATCATTATGAAATGTCCCTCAGTATCTTTATTTTTTTTTTTTAATTTTGAACTCTATTTTGTCCAATATTAGTACCAGTATGCCCTCTTTTCTCAGAATGCCATTTGCATGAAATATCATTTTCCAACCTTTCACTTTGAGTCTATATTTGTCTTTGAAACAGATGTGTCTCTTGGAGGCTGCGTATATGGTTGGGATTTGTTTTCTGACCCAATCTGCAACTCTGTGACTTTCTATTGGTGAGTTCAGTTCATTTACATTTAGGGTGATTATTGAAATATAATGTTTTCCTATAGCTATTTAATCTTTTGCTTTCTAGTAGCACAGTGTTTCCATTGTTCCTTGTCCTTGCATTTCTGTCTGTTATTTTATTTTGGTTGGGTTTGTGGATTTTTTCTCTTGTCTTTCTGTTTTATGTTAGGTACTTCAGTTCTGGATCTTTGGTGTGTAGTTACCATTATGAATATGTAGAGGATAGTTATATAAATACAGTAGTCTATTTTCTTCTGTGTGTACCTTATCTCCATTCTCCTTTGCCATTTTGGATCTTTGATTCCTCTCCTTTTCTGTTATTGTTATCTCAAATTGTCCCTATGTATGCTAAACATTCATTTCTATCTTGCAATAGCAATTCTCTTTTTATTGTTTAAGCTTATAATACTCTGTTCTTAGTAAGGGCTGCACTACTCTGCTTCTATCTGCCTGCTAGTCATCTTACTCATAGGTATGCATTTTTTTTTTTGTCATTTTGTTTCAGGTGGGCTGATCTCTTTCAATATTTCCTGTAATGCAGGCCTCATAATAGAGGATCCCTCAACATTTGTATGTCTTGAAAGTTCTTTATTTCTCTTTCATATCTAAAGGAGAGCTTTGCTGGATATATTATTCTTGGCTGGTAATTCCTTTAATTTAATAATTTGAGTACTTGGTTCCACTCCATTCTTGCTTGTAAGGTTTGTGCTGAGAAGTCCGAAGACAGTCTAATGGGCTTTCCTTTTTTAGGCTACCATCTACTTTTCCCTGGCTGTCCTTAGAAATCTGTTTTTGGTGTTGACTTTTGATAATTTTAATATAGTATGTCTTGGAGAAGGCCTTTTTGGGTTGAGATAACTGGGTGTGCTGTTAGCTTCTTGGATTCGAAATTCCAGGTTATTCTTTAGATTTGGGAAATTTTCATCAACTGATTGTTTGAAAATGCTCTCTGACCTTCCTTCCTTTCTTCTCCTTCTGGAATATCCATTGTTCTTATGTTGCCTTCCTGATGGTGTCAGCTATTTCTTTCATTTCTCTTTTATTATTTTTCATTCTTTAGTTTCTGTCTTCTTCCTTCTGAATTATTTCTAGATTTCTGTCTTCAATATCTCCGATTCTCTCCTCCATTTGCTCAACTCTATTTCCTAAGCTTGCTATTTCATTCTTCACCTCTTTTAATGTGTTCTTCATCTCCAGAAATTCTATTTTTCTTTTTTTTTAGGATTTCAGTCGTCTTGCTAAAAAACTCATTCTGCGAATCTATTTCTTTTTTTTCTCAACTCTAGAATTGTTGATTTGAGTTGGTTTGGATCTCATTGAGTTTTTTTCAGAAGTACAATCCTCAATTCTGTCATTTAAATCACATATTTTTATGTCTTTAAGCTTATTTTCTAGAGATTTTTCTCTTTCTTTCTGAGCTGCCTTGTCACCTTGGTTGTTCATGGTGTTCGATGGATTATTTCTCTGCCTGGACATTAATGGGAGTGTATTCTTTTTTTTTTTTTTTTCAGAAAGAAGATTTATTATGTAGAAGTCTCTTTTTGGCCTGTTGCTAGGAAGGTATTTTTCTTTTGATTTCCAGTAGGTAGTGTCCAAGTCTCTTGGATTTCTACTTTGAAACTTAATAATACCTTTCTTTTTCTTATAAATAGTCAATCATGATTGTTACACTTGGTCTCAGTCCCTGTCAGTGTTAACAACAATTTTGGTAGCTTTTGCTGAAATTCTCTTAGAGCTCTGCAATTTTTGGTCTTGAAGGATATGGAGTCAAGGGAGGGTGCACTTTGGGTTGGTGGGTAGAGTTGCTGCTAGTCTCAGTGTCTTAGCTTCACACTCTGCAACTGCAGCTGCTAAGACCCAGCTGTTGCCCCTCCGCAGTTAGTTCCTGCTTCCCTTTCTGCCCTGATTTCTGGGATTTGCTGCATAGAGCTCATATCCCTCAGTCAGGACTATTTGGGAAACCACCACAATTCTACTCCTCCCCCTCTTCCTGTAGGGAGCTCCAGCTAGGAAAGACAGCTTCTTTGTTCCTCCTAATATACTCCCCAGATTCCCATGGTTCTGATCTCTGGACACTATTATGTTCAGATCACTGGCTCAGATGTGCTTCTGTGTAGGTTAGGTATTATTTCTTGAGTTTTAGATGTTCATCTTATTGTTTTTTCAAGATGAGAGATCTGGGTACATCTCTCACTTTGCCATGCTTCTAATGTCACACTCTGCACTTGAGAAAAATATGTATGCCACTGCTTTTTATTGGAATATTCTGTATCTACCTGTTAAGTTTATCCGCTTTGTTGTGTCATTTATAGCCAATGTGTCCTTTTAATTTTAAGCCTGAATGACTTATTCATTTATGTCAGAGGGTTATTAAAGTCTCCTACTATTATTGTATTTCTATCAATTTCTTCATGTTTGTATTGATTTACGTATAGAGGTGCTCTTACATTGGGTGCATTATATTTTCTTGTTAAATTGACCTCTTTATCATTATGTAATGCTCATTATTAACTTTTATTACACACTTTCCTTTGAAGTCTATT
This sequence comes from Pteropus alecto, assembly GCF_000325575.1. Classification (NCBI taxonomy): domain Eukaryota; kingdom Metazoa; phylum Chordata; class Mammalia; order Chiroptera; family Pteropodidae; genus Pteropus; species Pteropus alecto. The sequence goes on from NW_006433963.1 coordinate 592,893, forward strand.
TTGTCTGATATAATTATATCTCCTCAGCTTTCTTTTGTTTTTATTTATAATGAACATCATTTTCTTTTCCTTTACTTTGAGTCTGTGTGTATCCTTATGTCTAAAGTGAGTCTGCAGTAAGCAACATATAGATGGGTCTTTTTTAAAAAGTCCATTCAGCCACACTACAGTTTTTAAAATGGAAAATTTAGTCTATTTACATTTAAGTAATTATTAATACTATGTACCTATTCCCATTTTGTGAACTGTTTTCCAGCTTTTTTGTCATTCTCTTTTTTTCCCTTGCTTTCTTCCTTGTGGTTTCATGACTTTCTTTAGTGTTGTAATTAGATATCTTTCTCATTATTTTTGTGTATCTGCTAGAGGTTTTTGCTTTCTGGTTACCTTAAGGCTCACATATAAGAGCATAAATATCTATCTATCTATTAATAATCTATCTATCATCTATTTATGTATAATATAGTATTCAATTTAAGTTTGAATAAATTTTAAACTCTACCTTTTAATTTCCCTTGATGTTTTATGTGTTTGTAGTCATATTTTAGGGTTTTTTTTTTAATTTCTAAATTAAGTTTATTGGGGTGAAATTGGTTAATACAATTATATAATTTTCAGATGTACATTATCATTTGAAATCTGTATATTCTATTGTGTGTTCACCACCCAAAGTGCAGTTTCCTTCAGCTACCACATATGTGATTTCCTTTACCCACTTTGCCCTCCCTCTATGCCCCTGTATTTGACCCCCTTTACCTCATCTACTTCCCCTGTCCTCCCCTATCCCTCTAGGAACCACTACTTTATAGTCTTCTGTAACCACTAGTCTATAGTCCATGTCCATGAGTCTCTGTTTGTTTGTCCTGCTCATTTGTTGTTTTGAGGTTTATATCCCACATATAAGGAATATCATATGATTTTCACCTTTTTCTGTCTGGCTTATTTCGCTTAGCATGATTATCTTGAGTTCCATCCATGTTATAGAGGATGGCAGTATTTGATCTCTTCTTATGGCTGAGTAATACTCCATTGCATATATGTACCACAGCTTCTTTAGCCCATCATCCATTGTAGGGCACTTTGGTTGCTTCCATGTCCTGGCCAGAGTGAATAATGCTGCTATAAACATTGGTGTGCAAATATATTTATAGGTAAAAATTTTCAAGTCTTTGGGGTAAATACCCAGAAGAGGGATTGCAGGATCATATGGTAGATCAATTCTTAGTTTTTTGCGGAACCATCATACTGTTTTCCATATTGACTGTACCAATTTGCAGTCCCACCAGCAGTGTATGAGGGTTCCTTTCTCTCCGCATCCTTCCAACATTTGTTATGACTTGTCCTGTTGATTACAGTCATTCTAACAGGTGTGAGAGGGTATCTCATTGTGTTTTGATTTGCATTTCTCTAACACCTAGCAATGTTGATCATCTTTTCATACATTTGTTGGCCATTTATATGTCCTCTAGAGAGAAGTGTCTGTTCAGGTCCTTTGCCCATTTTTTGAATGGATCATTTTTTTTTCTTCTGTTGTTATTAAGTCATATGAGTTCTTTGTATATTTTGTATATAAAGCTCTTATCGGAGGTGTTGCTTGCAAATATATTTTCACATTCAGAAGGTTATCTCTTTACGTTGTTGATGGTTTCTTTTGCTGAGCAGAAGCTTTTTAGTTTGATGTAGTCCCATTCATTTATTTTTGCTTTTCCTTCCCTTGCTTTTGAGGTCAAATTCATAAAATCCTCTTTAAGTCCAAGGTCCTTGAGTTTCGTTCCTATGTTTTCTTCTATGCATTTTATTGATTCGGATCTTATATTCAGGTCCTTAATTCATTTTGAGTTAATTTTGGTGTGTGGTGATAGACAACAGTCTAGTTTCATTCCTTTGCAGGTGGCTTTCCAGTTTTCCCAGCAGCACTTATTGAAGAGACATTCCTTTCTCAACTGAAAATTTTTGGTGTTTTTGTCAAAAACTATTTGGCCATATAAATATGGATTTATTTCTGGATTCTCGATTCTGTTCCACTGGTCCATGTGCCTATTTATCTACTAATACCAAGCTGTTTTGATTGCTGTGGCTTTATAGTATAATTTGAAGTCAGATAGAGTGATGCCTCCAGCCTCATTCTTTCTTCTCAGGATGGCTTTGGCAATTCTGGGTCTTTTTTGCTTCCATACAATTTTTTGTTCCATTTCTTTAAAAAATGCAGATGAGATTTTAATAGGGATTGCATTACATCTGTATAATGCTTTAGGTAATAAGGTCATTTTAACTATGTTGATTCTTTCAATTCAAGAACACAGAATATCTTTCCCTTTCTTTGTATCTTCTTCGATTTCTTTTAACAGTATCTTATAGTTTTCATTATATAGGTCATTCGTATGTTTCATTAGATTTATTACTACGTATTTCATTCTTTGTATTCCAATTGCAAAAGTAATTATTTTTTCCACTTCTTTTTCTGACACTTCATTATTAGAATATAGGAATGCTACGGATTTTTGAACGTTGATTTTGTATCCAGAGACTTTACTGTATTTGCTTATTGTTTCTAGTAGTGTTCTTGTGGCGTCTTTAGGGCTCTCTATATAGAGAATCATGTCATCCACAAATAGTGACAGATGGCCTTTATTATGTTAAGGTACTTTCCTTCTATACTGATTTTGTTAAGTGTTTCAATCATAAATGGATGCTGTATCTTGTCAAAGGCTTCTTCTGCATCTATTGATATGATCATATGATTCTTATTTTTTAATTTGTTTATGTGATGTATCACATTAATAGATTGGCATATGTTGAACCATCCCTGTGCCTCTGGGATGAAGCCTGCTTGATTGTGGTGTATAATTTTTTTAATATGTTGCTGCATTCGGTTCACTAGTATCTTCTTTAGGATTTTTGCATCTGTGTTCATGAGGGATATTGGTCTGTAGTTTTCTTTTTTTGTGTTATC
>NW_006433963.1:596252-609440 GCF_000325575.1 Pteropus alecto
AATTTTGACAATTTATTGCCTTCTGTTGGCTTTAGAATTCATTTGTTCTTCCTTTTCTAGTTTTTTAAGATGAAGCATTAGGTTGTTTATTTGGGCTTTCTTGATTTTGGAGATGGGCCCGTAATGATATGAACTTTCCTCTTATGACTGCTTTTGCTATGTCCCAAAAGTTTTGATATGTTAGACTATCATTATCATTCTTTTCTATATATCTCTTGATTTCTCTTTTTATTTCTTCCCTTACCCAATTATTCTTCAGTAACATGTTGTTTAATCTCCTTGTATTGTGGTTCTTCTTGATTTCTTTTTGCAGTTAATCTCTAGTTTTAAAGCATTATGATCAGAGAATATGGTTGATATGATTCCAACCCTCTTATATTTGTTGAGGCTATCTCTGTGTCCCAGTATGTGGTCAATTCTTGAGAATGTTCCACATGCACTAGTGAAGAATGTATAAGCACCTGTTTTGGGATGGAAAGCTCTGTAAATGTCAATTACGGCTCATTGGTCTAATGTGTTATTTAAGGATGTTCTTTCCTTATTGATTTTCTGTTTGGATGATCTGTCTATATCCGAGGGGGGTGGTATTTAGGTCCCCTACTAAGATGGTGTTTTGGTCTGTTTTCTCTTTAGTTCTGTTAGTAATTCTTTTACATATTTTAGGGCTCTCTGATTGGGAGCATAGATATTAATAAGTGTTATGTCTTCTTGTTGCATGATTCTCTTTATCATTGTGAAGTGTCCCTCAGTATCTTTCTTTACTTTTTTTTGTTTTGTTTTGTTTTGAAGTCTATTTCATCTGATATTAGTACTGCTACTCCCACTTTTCTCAGAATGCCATTTGCTTGAAATATCATTTTCCACCCTTTTACTTTGAGTCTATATTTGTCTTTGGAACTAAGATGTGTCTCCTGGAGGCAACATATGGTTGGGTTTTGTTTTTTGATAGTTTCTGCAACTGTACCTTTTTATTGGTGAGTTCAGTCCTTTTACATTTAGGGTGATTATTGATATGTGAGGTCTTCTTATAGCCATTTTGTCTTTTGCTTTCTGGTAGCTTGGTGTTTCCCTTGAGTCCTTGCCCTTGTGTTTCTGTTTTCTTTATTTTGTTTGGCTTTTGTGGGTTTTCTCTCTAGTCTTTTTCATTTTATTTTATGTATTTAGTTCTTAAATCTTTGGCCTCTGGTTACCTTTACCAATATGAAAAACATAGTTGTATATATACAGTAGTCCCTTTTTCTTCTGCCTGTCCCTTATCTCCATTCCCCTTTGTGTGTCTGAATCTTTGAATCCACCTTCTTTTCATTCATTGTTGTCTTAATTTTTCCCTATGTATGCTGAACATTCATTACTATCTTTCTATTGCAAATCTCTTCTTATTTTAAGCTTATAATGCCCTTTTCCTAGTAAGGGTTGCGATCCTCTGCTTTTATCAGCCTACTCGTCACCTTACTCCTAATTATGCATTTTTTTGTCATTTTGTTTTAGATGAGGTGACCCCTTTCAGTATTTCTTGTCATGCACACCTCATACTTGAGAATTTCCTCAATTTTCGTATGTCTGGAAAGGTCTTTATTTTTCCTTCATATCTAAAGGAGAGCTTAATTGGATACATTATTCTTGGCTGGTACTCCCTTTCATTTAATAGTTTGAATTTTTATTTCACTCCTTTCTGTTTTGTAAGGTTTGTGCTAAGTCTGATGATAATCTCATGGGTTTTCCTTTATAAGTTACCATCTTTGTTTCCCTGGCTGCCCTGAGAATTCTGTCTTCGTCATTGATTTTTGATAATTTTAATATGATGTGTCTTGGTGAAGGCCTTTTTAGGTTGAGATAATTGGGTGTTCTGTTGACTTCTTGAATTCCAAGCTCTAGCTCATTCTTTAGATTTGGGAAATTCTCGTCAACTATTTGTCTGAAAATGCTTTCTAATCCCTGTTCCTTTTCCTTGCCTTCGATAATGCCCATTATTCTTATGTTTCCTTTCCTGATCATAACAGGTAGTTCTTGAATTTCTCTTTCATTATTTTTCATTCTTTAGTTTCTCTCTTCTTTCTTCTGATTTATTTCTAGATTTCTGCCTTCGATATCACTGATCCTTTCCTCCATTTGGTTGACTCTATTTCCCAGGCTTGCTATTTTATTTTTCAACTCTTGCAGTGTGTTCTTCATCTCAAGAATATCTATTCTGTTCTTCTTGAGGATTTCAATCTCCTTGCTCTGCACATCTAGGTTTTCTTTGTTTGTTTATTATTCCTGAAATTGTTGATATGATTTGTTTTGGACCTCACTGAGTTTTTTCAGAAGTACCATCCTGAATTCTCTGTCATTTAAGTTGCACATTTCTATGTCTGTAAGCTTATTATCTGGAGATTTTTCTCTTTCTTTCTGAGATGCCTTGTCACCTTGGTTGTTCATGGTATTTAATTGACTATTTTTCTGCCTGGGCATAAATAGAAGTGTGTTCTGCTTTTTTTGCTTTTTTTTTTTTTTTTTCCAGAAAGAAGATTTATTATATAATGGTCCCTACCCTGTTGCAAAGAAGGTGTTTTTCTTTTTGGTTTCCAGTAGATGGCGTCTAAGCCTCTTGAATTTCTGCTTTATATAAAATGTTAATAATGTCTTTTTTTTCCCCCTTATAGGTGTTTAATTATGCTTGCTACCCTCAGTCTCAGTTTCTGTCAGTATTAGTGACAGTTTCAGTAGTATTTGCTCAGATTCCCCTGGGCCTCAGTGGCGTTCGTGTCAGAGGGTATGGAGGAAGGGCCTTTTGGGTTGGGGGTTGGAGGCTGCGGCTCAGCCGCAGATTTGCCACCGTGGCTGGTAAAAATCAACTGTTGCTTCTCTGTCATCCCCGTTTTTCTGCTGCCCATGTTTCTCTGCCTTCTACCCTTATGATTGGGCACTGCTGCTGGCTGCGTGTAGCTCACAGCACTCACAACAGGGCTGTTCAGGAAAGTCACCACTCTTTCTCCCTCCTCCTCCTCCTACAGGGAGTTCTGGCTGCGAGAGACAGCTTGTTTATTTCTCCCAGTCTACCACTCGACACCCGGGGTTCTGATCTGCCGTAGCTCTTATGTGCAGATCCCACGCTCAGACGTGCTGGTGTTCAGTTTGGGTGTTTTTTGTTGTTTTAGGTGTTCATCTTATTGTTGTTTCAAGGTGAGAGATCTGGAAATGTCTCTCGAGCTGCCATGTTTAATCCATTCACCACCAAAGATTTCAATAGCCCTAAATTCTGCTGCAGACACCTGCAGCATTGGCCATTGAGAATCCCTGAAATCTAGGCAATGCTATGCTGACCTTAGATCACATAACTCTATGGAGGCCACACCACTGAAACCTTCATGGAAATGGAACCAGCATGTCTCATTAAACTGAATGCTTGTATCTACCCACAAGTGAAGGTCTTCTTCCACCAAAACCAGTCTGTAATGTCTGGAAGAGGCAGCTCTTCTATTAAGTGCCCATATATCAATACAAGGCTAACAGAAACGTAGAATCAAGGAAGCATGACACCACCAAAGGAAAACAATAGTTTTTTTAATAACCAATCACAAAGGAATGAAGACCTACAAATTGCCAAAGAATCCAAAATAGTTGTCATAAGGAAGTTTGGCGAGTTACACAAGAACACAAAGAAGTCAATGAAATCAGAAAAACAATGCATAAAACTAAAAGTTTAAAGAGATATAAAGATTATAAAATCGAACCAAACAGAAATTCTTGAGGTGAAGAATTTAATGCACAAAATGAAAAATAAAATAGAGAATATCAATACCTTGATCAAACAGAAAAAAAAAATACCTTTGAACTCAAAGACAAGTCATTTGAAATTATCCTGTCAGAAGAGGAAAGAAAAGTGAAGAAAGCCTACTTAAACAAAATAATAATAGTATTATTAAAGTTCCAGAAAAAGAAAAGAGAGAAATGAACAACAACAACAAAAATATTGAAAGAAATAATGGCTGAGATCTTCCCAAATCTGAGAGGAGATATGGACATCCAGGTACATAAGGCTTATAGGTCCCTATACAGATAGAAACCAAAGAAGACTTTACCAGGACACATTATAATAAAACCATAAATGGTCAAATACAAAGAATTTTAAAAGTAGCAGCAGAGAAATGAAAACTCATCTCATGCAAGGGGACTACTATAAGGTTATCAGCAAACTTCTCATCAGAAACCTGGAAGGCGAGGAGGAAGACAAGGACGAGGATGCAGAAAAACAGCAGTAGCAGCTGAGAAAGTTCATCAAAACTAGAAATGAATCCTTCACCCCAAAATGAAAGGACACTAATTAGTAACATGAAAACTTATGAAGGTATAAAAGTCACTGGTAAAGTTTAGTATGTAGTCAAATTCAGAATATTCCAATATTATAATAGTTGTTTGTAAATCACTAATTCTCTATGAAGATTAAAAGACAAAAGTATTAAAATAACTATAGCTACAATCATTTGTTAATAAATACACAATATAAAAAGATGTAAATGTGATATCAAAAACATAAAATGTGGGGGAATGAAAGTGTACAGATTTTTGTATGTGATTGAAATTAAGTTTCTATCAGCTTAAAATAAACTATTATAAACTATAAGATATTTTATGTGAACCTCATAATAAACACAAATCAAAACCTATAATAGATACACAAAAATTAAGAAAAAGAATTAAAGCATACAACTACAGAAAATAATCAAATAACAAAAGAAGTTAGCAAAAGAGGAATAGAGGAATAAAGAAAATACAAGAGACAGAAAACAATGAGTCAGCAATAGTAAATTTCCACCTATCAATGATTAAGTGTAAGTGGATTAAATTCTCCAATCAAAAGGCATAAAATGGCTTAGATAAAAAGACCAAACTCGACATTATTCTTATCTATCAGAGATGCTTTAGCTTTAAGGACACACATAGGCTCAAGATAAAGAGATGGAAAAAGATATATCATGTAAATGAAAGCAAAAAGTGAATAGGGGTAACTATACTAATATCAAACAAAATAGACTTTAAATCAATGACTATAATAAAAGACAGAGTTCATTATAACAAAAGACAGAGTTCATTAAGAACAATATATCAAAAGATATAAGAATTGTAGATAGATCTAATATCAAAGTATATAAATCTAGTAGGAAAATATTAACATACCTAAAGGAAAAATTAGCCAGCACTTTCAATTATTATTGAATGTAATACTCCACTTACAACAATGGATAAATTTTTCAGATATAACATTAATAAGAAAATATTCCATTTAAATTAAAGTTTATACCAAATGGATCTCACAGACATAGAGAAAGCATTCCATCCAGCAGCATAATACATATTCATCTTGAGCATAAAGAAAAATTTCTCTAGGATAGATAATATGTTAGCTTTCAAAACAAATCTTAACAAATTTAAGAGGATTGAAATCATATCAAATATCTTCTCTTGCCACAATGGTATGAAACTAGAAATAAACATCAAGAGGATGTCTGAAAAATTTACAAACATGGAAATTAAATAACACATTACTGAACAACAAATAGGTCAAAAACTAAATTCAAAAAGAAATAAAAAATACATTAAGACAAATGAAAATGGAAACAATATACTGAAACTTAAAAGATTCTGGAAGAGCACTTTTAAGAGCAAAGTTTATAATGATAAATGCCTACATTATGAAACAAAAGATCTCAAATAAATAACCTAACTTTACGCATCAAGAAACTGGAAAAATAAGAACAAAATAAGATGAAAGTTAGCAGAAGGAAGGAATTAGCAAAGATCAGGAGAGCAATAAATAAAATAAGAAATAAAAAAAAGGCAGAAAAGATTACCAAAACTAAGAGCTGTTTTTTAGAAAAGATAAAGTTTAAAAATTGGTGAGAATGTGAAGAAAAGGAAACCCTCGTACACTGTTGGTAGTCATGTAAATTGGTAAAACCATTATGGGAAACATTATATAGGTTTCTCAAAAACTTAAAATAGAACTGCCATATGATCCAGCAATTACACTCTGGGTATATATCAAAAGAAATGAGATCAGAATCTCAAAGAAATATCTGCAATAGCATGTTGATTTTAGCATTATACACAATAGGCAAGATATCAAAACGATTCAAGTGTCCATTGATGGATGAATAAATAAAGAAAATGTGAGATCTATATAAAAAGAAATTCTGTTATTTGTGACAAAATAGATGAAATTAGAGGACACTGTGCTCTGCGAAATAAGGCAGACAAAGAAAGATAAAGACTCTATGGTATCACATATATGGAGGCTTAAAGAAAAACAGAGAGATTGGTGGTTTCCAGGGGCCAGGGGGAGGGTGGAAGAAATGGGGAGATGTTTTCCAAAGGGTATAAATTTCCACTTATAAAGTGAATAAGTTCTGAGGACCTAATGTACAGCATGGTACCTATAATCAAAATTACTGTCTGTATACTTGAATTTTACTGAGTAGATTTTAGAAATTCTCACACACAAAAAACAGAAAAGAATAATAATAAGGTAACTGGGAGGTGATCGATGTGTTAATTTAATTGTGGTAATAATTTCACAATGTATGTTTATATAAAGTTATCACATTGTACACTTATATATAATTTTGTCTACTATATCATAATAAAGTTGGGGGAAATGTTAACTGTTATTGTGATCTGTAGGAAAAACATATTTTGGGAAATATTGCTCTACATATTCTTTCTTCTGTGGGAAGTAGATTAAGTCAGATCCTCCAATGAGTTCAACTTCTTCCAAGTTAAAAACTTTTTAAAATTACATTTCATAAACAAATTTCTATACACAAAAGCTATTATTCATTCTCTATTATCAAGTTTGGAAGGGCAAGTTATAATAATAACTAGATTTATTGAGTCCTAACCATATTCCACATATAGTTATAGAAAATTTCTATGAATTTTACAATTTAATACTAACAACCTTTGACACAGATGCTATTATCTCTACAGATAAGGAAAGTGAAACCTAAAAAGACTAAGGAACACATCCAAACTTATGTGTCTAATAGTATAACTAAATTGAATCTGAGTTCAGTTGGCCTCCCTAACACCTCTGCTATGCTGACCGACTAAAGAGTGTTTTACATTATTAACATTAATATTGCTCTTATTTCTATTAACTTCCTATGATTATTTAGAGAATGAAGAAACAATAAGCCCGAAATCATATTGAAATTGTTTTTCTACCTTTTTCATAATAAGAAATATGCATAATGAATATCCTTGGAAAATTACTGATGGCTCTGTGAATTCTTATGTATTGCAATTTTAATCTATTTAGTTGCACTATATATGTATAAAAATGTAATTTGTGACAACAACAAAAAAGGAGTGGGGATGGAGCTATATAGGAGCAGAATTTTTGCGTGCTATTGAAGTTAAGTCAGTACCAATTCAAATTATATTTTATAAATTTAGGATGTTAAATGTAAATTTAGGATGTTAAATGTAATCCTTAGGGTAACTACAAAAAAATATCTAATACACAAAGAAATTAGAAGGGAATCAATTTTTTTTCACTACAAAAATACTTAAACAAAAAAAACTAAAAGTTACTTCCCTAAGGCCCTTGATGATTCACGAATGCCCACATTCACTACCGCTATTCTACATTGTACAATCATGAGCCACTAAACCACGGGGCTATGTTCTGAGAAATGCATTGTTAGGTGATTTCATCATTGGGGGAATATCATAGAATGTACTTACATAGACCTAGATGGTATAGTAATGATAAAATGTATAATGTAGTAAATACATAAACCAGCAACATAGTTGCTTATCATTCTTATCAAGTATTTTGTAGTGTACATATTGTATATGTTAAACTTTTAAATGACTGGCAGCACAGTAGGTTGTTTATACTAGTATCATTGCAAATACATGAGTAACGTGTTGCCCTGTATGGCATTATGAAGTCCATAACATCACTAGGTGATAGGACTTATTTAGGTACGTTATAATCTTACAGGATCACCATTGTATATGTGATCTATTATTGACTGAAACGTCATTATGCAGTAAATGATTTTATTAAAAGTCTCAACCAGAATAATTAGGAAAGAAAAATAAATAAAAAAGTATCCAAATAAGAAAGGAAGAAATAAAACTATATTCTCAGATGACATGATTCTATATATAGAAAATCCCAAAGAATCTACATAAAAAGGGACTTGAGCTAAAAAATAAATTTAGCTAAGTTGCAGGTTATAGTATCAACACATAAAAATAATTTGTATGTTCATTCACCAGCAAAGAACAATTCAAAACAAATTAAGAAGACAGTTCCGCTTACAATTGCATCTAAAAGAATAAATAAAACACGTAGAAATAAATTTAACCAGAAACGTGAAAGTCTTGTATACTGAATACTATAAAATATTACTGAAAGAAATTGAAGAAAGCTTAAATAAATGGACAAACATCTTGTATTTATGGAATGGAAAATTTAATATTGTTAAGATGTCAATACTACCAAAGAAATTCACTCATGATTGCAATGAGATTCAATACAATCCTATCCAAATTTAAACAGCCTTTTATGCAGAAGTTAAAAAGAAAATTGATCCTCAAATTCACATAGAATTTCAAGGGGGTCTGCATAGCCAAAATAATATTGTAAAAGAACAACAGATATGGAGGATTTACTCTTCAGCTACAGGAATGAAAACATTATGGATAGACATAAAGGCAAATGTAATATAATTGAGAGTTCAGAAATCAACCCATATATCAATGGCCAATTAATTTTCAACAAAGGTACCAATTCCGCTCAATGGACAAAGAATAGTCTCTTCAAAAAATGTTGCTGGGACAACTAGATTTCCACAGGCAAAAGAATAAAGCTGGACCCTTCACACTGTACACAAAAGTAAACTCAATGGCTTAACAATCTAAAAGTAAGAGCTAAAAGCTAAAATTTCTTACAAGGAAATGGGGGTAAATCTTCATGACCTTGGTTTTGGCATTGGATTCTTAGGTATGACACCTAAAGCACAAGCAATAACAATAAAAAGATAAACTGGACTTCACTAAAATTAGAAACTTTTTGTGAATCAAAGCACATTATAAAAATAATGAAAAGACAACTCACAGAATGGGAGAAAATATTTACAAATCATTTATTTTATAAGAGGTTAATACACAGAATATATAAAGAACTCTTACAACTCAAAAATAACAAAAATGATGAAAAATTGGGAAAGGACTTGAGTAAACATATCTCAATAACAGATATAGAAATAGACATTAAGTACATGAAAAGATGTTCAACATTATTTGTTATTAGGGAGATGTAAATCAAAACCACAATTAGATACCACTTAATACCAATTAGGATGGTTATAAAAAAAATTGAAAATATTGTTGCTGAGGATGTGGTGAAATTGGAACTCTCATACATTACTGGTAGAAATGTAAAATGGTCCAGCTAAAATACAAACAGTTTTGTGGTTCCTCAAATAGTTAAATGGAATTATCACATGAACCATTAGTTCCACTCCTAGATATATACTCAAAGGAATTGAAAACAACCTACTCAAACAAATATTTTTTATGCAAATTTTTACTGTAGCCTTATTCACAACAGCCAAAAGTGAAAACAACCAAAGTATCTGTCATCAGATGAATGGATAAACAAAATATGGTATATGCACCCAATGACATCCTATTTATACATAAAAAATGAAGTTCTGGTAATGTGGATAAATCTTGAATACATTTTGCTAAGTGAAATAAGTCAAGCATAAAAAGATGACTACTGCATGATCCCAATTACATGAAATATCTGAAAAACCTAAATTCATAAAGACAGAATGTACATTAGCGCTTACCATAGATGGCAGGGAATGGGGAAATGGGAATTTGTTTAATGGTGCAGAGTGTCTGTTTTTTAAGTGATAAAAAAATTGGAAATAGATAGTATTTGGTGGCTTTACAATATTGTGAATATAATCAATGCCACAGAATTGTAAACTTAAAATAGTTGATTTAAAGCTGTGTTGTCAGTGTCTTGAAATTCTTAATTTTATCTCCAAATGGTGTTTTCTAAGTAAAGTCTAAGTAACAATGGAGCATGTTTGTGAGCAGAGAAAATATGCACAATATGTGCATCTACAGTTTCTTACCACCTCTTTTGCATATAGCTTTTGCAATGCCTTGAATTAAGGTGGTCCCACAATGTGTGAGAGATCAGTAAGACTCAAAGCAAGTAAAAGATAATTGGATTATATCACTATGAATGAGTAAGCCTGGCTGTTGAAAGACTCTAAAAGCTATACTTTCTGTTCACACCAGAACTTGCTTCAAACACAGAAAGAGTCAATGACATTCTAAGAAAGAAGAACAATCAAGAAACCTTATCATATTCTTTCTTACTTATGTTACTTCTTTGTATTTGCCAACCACTTTAACTGAAAATAATTTCATAGAGCGAAAGGGAAATATAGGGCAATCTGTAGTTTCTTTTCCTTTCAGTCCTTCTTTATTCATCAGGAAGCCCAAAGTAGTGTTCATAGAATGTGCAGCTACCAAAAAGTGAAATCAAAACAGTTGTTAGTTTTGTGCAGCATTTTCAGCGCTCTAATAAGAACAAGATAAATATATCTGTATTAAGTTGTAAAATAAGAATGGAATAATATAGGTGTTTCCCTATACAATTAATATTTGCATTTAAACTCACATACAAAAAAGAATAGTAAAATTTATACTAATAATTTAAACTTTAATTTGTCTTTACTTGTAACAACAATAAATAGCAAATAAAAAATACCATGACAATCTCAGAGACCATAGAAGAAAAAATTTATATTTTAACAACTTTAATGGCACATTTCCCCTTAAAATATGAACAAGGAACCCTAAATTTTCATTCTTTACTGAGTTTCACAAATTATGTAGTCAGAGAAAATGCCCTTTGTTTTATGACAACATGGTTAAAATTGCTATTTGCTTAATCTACCTGTTATATTTACAGGGAATTGAATTTTTCTTTTCGTTTTCTCACAAAGAAAGCTCAATCATCCAATTTTAAATTCTGCCAGGATGTCTTCCAGCCCCCTCCAGTAGTGAAGTGATGTTTGTAGCTTGGGCTGGGTTTTTTTTGTTTTTTGTTTTTTCCCCTGTCACTTCTACTCAGGCCCGTCTCATTTAAGTTAACTTGTGACAATTATTCCTGCAGACAGTATAATGAAATTAAAAGTACAAGCTTTGTAATCAAATGAATTTTGGATTGGAATCTCTTCTCCATTCCTTATTTACTGGGACATTTTGAGCAAGTCACTTACCCTCTTTAAATCTGTTTATTAAGCCTCCCCATCAGAGATTCTGATTTAATTGGTCCAGGACTAGGACTTGTAACTAATTCCTGTATGACTCTGATGTAACTAGTCTGTATACTGATATTTGTGAAGCTTTGTATTGTATAAATTTTTATGAAGCATATAGATTCCTCAAGTTCTTGCTGTGCCTGTCTCTTATAATGGTATCTTTTTTGTCCCCTTGAACAAGGGTAAAATGTTCCTTTATAGCACAATTCTCAATAGAATGGTATGCAAGAAGAAGCAAGCCTTTTTTAACCTGATTCAAAAGCCAAAAATATGTATATATTATTATAATATTATAGAATTTCCCTGTGGTAGCAAATAACACTACGTAGTTCTGGTATGCAGCACTACAAAAAGAGAGGAAGAGGAGGAAGACGAGGACGAGGAGGACAAGGAGGAGGACGAGGAGGCAATATATTGCACCCTATTTTTCTGGTATGTGAAGTTGATGAAGTGCTAGGGACTAGGAGACTAGGCTTAAAATACAAAAATCCAATTTGTGTGTGTGAGTATGTGTGTCTATGTGTGTAGGCAATTAAGATTAGTGATGCATAATTCATTTGGGTCTATCAGTTACCCTTTAAAATAGAAAAAAAAATCACATCTTAATCACATTTTTATTCCTTTGGAAATACATCCTCAAAAGAAGAGCAAAAGAGGCTTTGAGAGTGAAGGTTTGTGAAAGAAATGAAGACTTTGGAAGTAGAGCTGAGTTTTGTGTGAGAGAAAAAAGGTATCCGGGTAATTGGTGTTGGTCAAGAGAGAATTCAGACAGCCGGAGAAAAATATGAGCCAGCTGAGGTGAGAAAGAAGCACAAAAAGAGAAGTTGGGGTATACCATTGTAATTTCAGGTAAGTGTCTTGCAACAGAAAGCATGTGAGTGCCCTCTTAGTGCTCCTTCTATGTCCTACTTCTACCCAGTTGCAATTTCTACATTAATTAAAGAGCATTACAGACACACACATGAGTACTTAATTGTGCCTGTTCCCATTCTCTACTACATCTACCTTTATTATTATGGCCCCAAACAATTAATTTCTATAATTAATATTTATTTTACACTTTCTAATTGAAAGTATTGTCAGGAGTTTGGTTGATAAGGTTGAGTTTCAGTATAAATAATTGTGCCAATGTGTCCGGCTCTGCTTGCTGCTCTATTGGTTTCCCAGTTAGTTTATCTCTCCTGTAGCTATGCTTCCATGGTGAGGGAATCAGAGCTGCTCACAAATCAGCATCTCAAACAAGTGGAAACCCATGATTTTGTTGTGACTGCACATTCTCTGTGTGGAAGAGCAATAAGATTGAATATTTTCCCGTGGTGAACTTCTGTCTCAAACACCAGATTGGCTGGTCAGATACATAAAAAGAAGCTATTCTTTGGACATTGCCTCTTGTGTGTATCCTATTTGATACTAAAAACTTATTTTTTTCCAGCTTTATTGAAATATAATAGACAATTAGTTGCTTGTATTTACATTGTACAATTCAATGAGCTTTTTTTTCAATTAAAGTTGGCGTACAGTAATATACCAGTTCTAGTTGTACGGCATAGTGATGAGATAGCCACATAATTTGCAAAGCAACCACCCCACTAAATCTATTTCCCTCTTCCGCCTTACATATTTATTACATTATTAACCATCTTCCCCCATGCTACATTTTACATCTCCATGTCTATTCTGCAGCTATCTATTTGTACCTCTTAATCCTTTGCCTTCTTTTGTTGTCCCTTCCAAAACCCTCCCATCTAGTAGCCCTCTAAATAGTCTCTGTATCTATGAGTTTATTTCTGCTTTTGTTGTTGTTCTTGTTTATTTGGTTCTTTAGAATTCACATGTACGTGAAATT
>NW_006433963.1:609560-612478 GCF_000325575.1 Pteropus alecto
AGGGAGTCTCTTGTAGGCAGCATATGAAGGGTCTTGTTTTCTTATCCATTCAGCCACTCTATCTTTTGGTTGGAGCACTTAATTCTTTTCC
Source organism: Pteropus alecto (assembly GCF_000325575.1). Classification (NCBI taxonomy): domain Eukaryota; kingdom Metazoa; phylum Chordata; class Mammalia; order Chiroptera; family Pteropodidae; genus Pteropus; species Pteropus alecto. Next base: position 609,652 of record NW_006433963.1, read on the forward strand.
ATTTGAGATAGTTGTTGATAGAAATATAGTTATTACCATTCTTTATTCATGTTGTTGATACATATTTTTCCTTCTTAAAGAAGTCCCTTCAACATTTCCTGTAATGCTGGCTTGATATTGATGAATTCCTTTAGTTTATTTTTGTGTGGAAAATTCTTTATCTGTCCCTCGACTCTAAATGATAGCTTTGCTGGATAAAGTATTCTTGGTTGTAGAGTCTGGGTTTTCATCTCGTCAAATACTTCTACCAAGGCCTTCTGTCCTGTATAGTTTCTTTTGAGAAATCAGCTGACAGCCTTATGGGTGCTCCCTTGCAGGTAACTAACTGCTTCTTCTTGCTGCTTTTAAGATTCTTTCTTTGTATTTAATCTTTGTCATTGTAATTATGATGTGTCTTGTTATGGGCCTCTTTGGGTGCTTCTTTCTTGGGACTCTCTGAGCTTCCTGGGGTTGTATGTTTATTTCCTTCACCAGTTGACAGAAGTTTTCCATCATTATTTCTACAAATAGCTCTTCAACCTTAAATTATTGTTATAGTCTTGATTTCTTTTTTCTTGTCATTCTGATTGAGTGTCCTTGGCCTCCCCATCCTCTATATCAGTGGTTCAATCCTCTTCTTTATCTACTCTGTTTATTCCACCTAATATACGCTTCATCTCAGATAATGTGTTCTTCATTTCTGACTGGTTCTCTTTTATAATTTCCATTTCCATGTCCATATTTTTTATCTCTTTGTTAAAGTTCTCACTGTATTCACCTACACTTCCCCTAAGTTCACTGAGCATCTTTATAACCAGTGTTTTGGACTCTGAATCTCTTAGATTGCTTGACTCCATTATTCCTAGATCTCTATTCTGTTCTCTCATATGGTTTCTGCTTCTTTGTCTTTCCATTTTGGCTGTCTTTCTGTGTCCGTTTCTATGTACTAAGCAAGTCTCCAAAATCTCCTGGTTTTATTAGCATTGCTTTGTGTAGTACGTGTCCAGTGGCATAATCTTAAGGGGGGTTCAGCTGCAGGCCAAGTTTAGCTCCAGCCTGTGCCCATTGGGGCCACATGTTAAGGTTCAGCAAGGAATTCACAGACGCTGTGCTTATAGTTGCTTCAAGAGGCCAGCTGCTAGTAATGTGAGTCTTGGTGCTGCTCAGCAAGGAGGACCAGACTGGCAGAGGACAGAACTAGATGTGGTTTGGGTAGGGCTGTGAGATGGAGGAGGCAGAGTTTCAGGGAATCCTCTGGGTAGAATGACCTCTGTTATCCAGTTTGATGACGTCTCTGCTATGGCAGCACTGCATCTGCTCACCAGGAGAGGGGAGGACTCAACAGAGGAACAATGGGTACTCCTGGTACTTCCATCTGGGAGAGAGCCTCCCTTCCAGCCCTCACTCTGACAACTCTGTGTCCCCTGTAAGACCCTGGTGCCCCCCGCCCAGCCGACCTGGTCCTGGTGCTCAGAGAGAGCAGGTCCGTCACCAGTAAAGTCCTCTCACAAACACGGGCCCTTTAAGAGGCTCTTGCAGCTGCTGCTGCCACAGACTCTTTTCCACTCAGCCGCTCTAGACTGGGTAGCCTCGTGGTTTCACCCCCTCCTAACTTCTACTGTTGTAGGTTGTTTAATTCTCTCCCTAGTTGTAGAGCTTCTGTTTGTCTAGATCTCAGGCAACTTTCCTTCATTATGTGGTGTATCACATTAACTGATTTGCACATGTTGAAGCATCCCTGTGCCCCTGGGATGAAGCGCACTTGGTTGTGGTGTATAATATTTTTAATATGTTGTTGTATTCAGTTCACTAGTATCTTATTTAGGATTTATGCATCTGTGTTCATGAGAGATATAGGTCTGTAGTTTGTGTGTGTGTGTGTGTGTGTGTGTGTGTGTGTGTGTGTGTGTGTGTTATCTTTACCAGGTTTTGGTTTCAGAGTAATATTGGCCTCATAAAATGAGTTGGGAAGTATTGCCTCCTCTTTGATTTTTTGGAAGAATGGGTATTAAATCTTCTTTGAATGTTTGGTGGAATTCACTGGTGAAGCCATCAAGTGCTGGACTATTACTCTTTGGTAGGTTTTTGATGATTGTTTCAATTTTCATACTGCTGATTTGTCTATTTAGATTTTCGAGTTCTTCTTGATTCAGTCTAGGAAGCTAGTATCTTTCTAAGTACTTGTCCATTTCTTCTAGGTTCTTAAATTTGGTGTTATATACTTTTTGATAGTATTTTTGCATGATCCTTTGTATTTCTGTGATATCAGTCGTAATTTCCTCTCTTTCATCCCTGATTTTATTTGTGTCCTTTCTCTTTTTTTCTTTAGTGAGTCTAGCCAAGGGTTTGTAAATTTTATTACCCTTTTCAAAGAAGCAGCTTTTGGTTGCATTTATTTTTTCTATTATTCTTTTGTTTTCAATTTCATTTATTTCTGCTCTAATTTTGATTGTTTCTTTCCTTCTGCTGTCTTTAGGCTTCATTTATTCTTCCTTTTCTAGTTTTATAAGATGAAGTGTTAGGTTATTTGGGCTCGTTCTTGTTTTTGAAGGTAGGCCTATAATGATATGAACTTTCCTCTTATGACTACTTTTGCCGTGTCCCACAAGTTTTGATTTGTTGTACTATCGTTATCATTTGTTTCTATGTATCTCTTGATCTCTCTTTTTATTTCTTCTCTGACACAGTTATTCTTCAGTAGCATGTTGTTTAATCTCCATGTATTTGTGGGTCTTCCTGATTTCTTTTTGCAGTTGATCTCTCGTTTCAAAGTATTATGATCAGAGAATATAGTTGGTATAATTTCAACCCTCTTATATTTGTTGAGGCTATCTCTGTGTCCCCGAAT
>NW_006433963.1:613360-622834 GCF_000325575.1 Pteropus alecto
TATATATATATATTCTAGTTCCTGCTCCTTTTTCTTGCCTTTAATAATGTCCATTATTTTCATATTTCCTCTCCTGATAGTATCAGCTAGTTCTTGCATTTCTCTTTCATTATTTTTCATTCTTCTGTTTCTCTCTTCTTCTTTCTGATTTATTTCTAGGTTTCTGTCTTTGATATCACTGAGCCTTTCCTCCTTTTGGTTAACTATATTTTCCAAGCTTGCTATTTAATTTTTCAACTCTTGCAGTGTGCTTTTTTTTTTTTTAATCTCTAGAAGTACTTTTCTGTTCTTTTTGAGGGCTTCAATCTCCTTGCTCTGCTCATCTAGTTGTTTTTTTTCAATTCCTTTAATTGTTGATATGGCTCATTTCAGATTTCATTGAGTGTTTTCAGGTGTCCTACCCTGAATTCTCTGTCTTTTAAGTCGTATATTTCTATATCTGTAAGCTTATTTTATGGAGAGTTTTCTCTTTCTATCTGAGATGCCTTGTCACCTTGGTAGTTTATGTGTTTAATGAACTATTTTTCTGCCTAGGTGTTAATAGAAATGTATTCTGCTTTTTTTTTTTTCCAGAAGGGAGATTTATTATATAAAGGTCTTTTTTTTACCCTGCTGCAAAGAAGGTACTTTTTTTTTTTTTTTTTTTTGTTTGCTGTGGGTGGGGGTGGTGTCTATGCCTCTTGGATCCCTGCTTTATATTAAGCCTGAATAATGCCTTTATATAAAGCCTTTATTTTCTTGTATCTATTAAATCAGTTCCAGTCCCTGTCAGTGTTAGAAACAGTTTTGGTAGCGTTTGCTCAGATTTCTCTGGGAATCCGTGGTGATCGGTTTCATAGGCTATGAGGGGAGGGACCCTCTGGTATAGGGTTTGGGGGCTGTGGCTCAGCCTCTGTTTTGCATCTGTGACCAGTAAATATCAACTGTTTTTTCTTTGCCATCCTGCATCTCTGCTTTCTACCCTGATGACTGGACACCGCCGCCAGCCACGTGGAGCTCACAGTACTCCCAGGAAGGACTGTTCAGGGAACTCACTACACCTTCTCCCCTCCCTCCTCCCGCTACAGGGAGTTCCACTTGCTGCCAGAAGCAACTTCTTTATTTCTCCCAGTCCACCACCAACACCAGGGGTTCTGATCTGTGGTAGCTCTTATGCGCAGATCCCACGCTCAGACGTGCTGGTGTATGGTTTGGGTGTTTTTTGAGTTTTAGATGTTCAGCTTATTGTTGTTTCAAGGGGAGACATCTGGGTATGTCTCTCACTCTGCCATGTTTCCTTTGTTCAATTGTATTACTTTTTTGAGAGTCAGGAGAAAGTGATTTCATTATAAAATATACTGCGTAGGAATGACACTTTTTTTTTCTTCTTTTTCGTTCTCTCTTTCCTTCTTCCTTTCTAATTCACTTGTCTCTCCCCGTCTTTCTCTCTCTCTTCTTCCTGCCTTCTCTTCTTCACTTCCTTCCTTCTTTTTTTGTTTCTTTCCTGTATTTTTCCCGTTTTTTCTTTTTGTTTTTTCTTCCTTCCTTCCTTCCTTCCTTCCCTCTCTGTCTCTGTCTCTCTCTCTCTCTCTCTCTCTCTCTCTCTCTCTCTCTCTCTCTCTTTCTTTCTCCTGCTTGCTAACATTTTAGCTCTTGGCTTTCTAGCGTTCTCTCCATTAACATATGGCAATCACAAAGGAAAATCATTAAGAAATGGAAAGCGGCTTCACATTAAGAGTGTTCCTCTCAAACATAATATCCTGTTTTTCTGCAATACTGCCATTCCTAATCATTTCTTCTATTTCTCTTTTCTAAAATACTTTTTTTTTTGATATAACATTTGTCATCTACAATATCATTAGGGACAAGCAGTGGATGAAACTTGATGCTGAAACACTGATTTCCAGTGTGGTAGAAAGACCCTTTGCAATGGGATGGGAGGAAGAGGGATTCAGAGACTTCTGAGACTGTGGTTTTCCATTTTAAACAGACTTCCTAGCTTCTTATTTATTTATTTTTTTAATTTTTAAAAAAAATTTTTAGGCAAGGCATCCCTTGGTTGACCTCACAGAATACAAGGACCTTGTCAGCTTACGATCCCTTATTTTTTTTATTTGTTACACCTACAGCACCTAGTCTTCTTAGGTAGTCTCCAATGAAAGTGCTAACCAGGCCCGACCCTGCTTAGCTTCCGAGATCAGATGAGATCAGGCTTGTTCAGAGTAGTATGGCCGTAGATGCTTCTTATTATTTTATCTTATTTTTTTTTGATACCTATTTCACCACTTCCTTTTTTTTCTTCCTTTGTGGATTTTATTTACATTGTAATAACTAAAAGAAAAAGAAAAAGAAAAAGAAAAAATAAAGGAAAGAAACAGAGCTGCCCTCTCTGTTATTTAGTTCTACTTTTACTCTCAGATGGCTTAGATTTCAGAGGCATGGGCAATGCATCCTTTTTCTTGATACAGTATTGAGTACCATGGTTGCAAATACCAATTTTCCACCAGAACTTTTGCTCTGAGGAAAAATATATTTACTTAAATATTAAAAGATGTTCTAAAGTATTTCCATATGTATGCTTTTCATCCATATGGATATGGAATTATGATCTTGGTTTCAGAAGAGTCTCCCTTTGCATATAAACAAATAGGAACTGTTATGGTGATTTTGGCAGTGTCTCTTTAAGTGGAACTGAAAAAAAAAAGAATAAAGCAAACGCTGATTATCCTTCAGTCTCACCTTTTCCAAGAAGCCTTTCCTAACCACCCCAGTCTTTACTGATCTCTGCTTCTTCCAAGTTCCTATGTTGCCAGATGTCTCTGTAAAGTAATTTTAGGACAACATAATTTGTCCAGCATTACATAAAAGTTAAGTGACAGAGATGGGATTTTAACTGGCAATATGGCTTCAGAGACTGCCTGAACTATGAGTCACCATTCTTTACCATCTTCTTATGACAGGCCCTCTGACATGAGGGAAAATATCGATTAAATAAATTTATAGGTCTGTAAGAAAATATATAAGAGATGCTGTTCATGTTGGTTTGCTTTTATCATATCATTTTCTTTAAATCAAAGTATGCTATACTGTCAATGGCTATAAAAAGTTGATTCAAAGGAAGAAGAGAACAACTGAGAAGTACTGAGATGTTTATGCTTCAAACAAACTTTTAAATTGTCTTGGTATTTCCCAGTAGTAGAGAGATTTTTTAAAAAAGGGACAATAATAGGAATCGGAGAAGTGTTCCTGGTCAGGGTTATTTTGAAAGCCCCAAGGGTAGAAGAGATTAAATTACCTTATAACTCTAGCTGAAAACAGTACTTGGGCCATGAAAGAAGCTCAATTCTCTAACCTACTTTAACTTGGTTAGTGGGATTTGTCTTCATTAATACTGTTGTTTTGCTTTCCAATTCAGTATATATGTGTTTTTTAATCTACTCTCCCCACTCTTTCACCGCATTTATCAGAATACCACGTTTTAGAAATGTCTTCGGGTTTCTTAGAGATTGACCATGGGAATACCCCTCAACCATCACTTCTTTACTCTTTCCAGCAAGAAAAAAAAAGGTGAAAATTTGTGAAGTTTTAAATAAAAATAAAGAGGAGGAAATGACCATATACGAATTAATGCTTATATATTCTGGGTGACATAAATAAAAAAACATAACTCTTTTATAAACTTTAAGTGGGTCACTTGACTTTACTTTTTTTAAGTTTCCGCCATCTGGTCCAGATCTATTGCTTCATAACTGTGTAACTTTGAGAAAATTTACTCCTCTTTGTAATCTTATTTTCTCATTGATAAATGAGGTGATTCGAACAGCCAATCAAAGGGTCCCTCAAATGCATTGATGTGATGGTTCTTCAATTCTAAGGTAAACTCCAATGGGAATTATACATTAATTACTGTAACTTGTAATGAAAAGCAAATACTAACAGAACTAAAGGGAGAAACAGACCAAAACACTACTGTAGTAGAGGACCTAAATACTCCACTGTCAGATATGGACATATCATCCAAACAGAAAATCAATAAAAAAATAACATCCTTAAATGACACATTAGACCAACTGGACATAATTGACATTTACAGAGCCTTCCATCCTAAAATAGCTGCTTATACATTCTTCTCTAGTGTACATAGAGCATTCTCAAGGATCAACCACATACTGAGACACAGAGATAGACTCAACAAATATAAGAGGGTTGAAATCAAACCAACCATATTCTCTGATCATAATGCTTTGAAAGTAGAGATTAACTGCAAAAATTAAGCAGGAAGAACCACAAATACATGGAGATTAAACAACATACTACTGAAGAATAACTGGGTCAGAGAAGAAATAAAAACAGAGATCAAGAGATACATAGAAACCAATGATAATGACAGTACAACATATCAAAGCTTTAGGAACATGACAAAAGAGATCATAAGAGGAATGTTCATATCATTATAGGCCTATCTCCAAAAACAAGAACGAGCTGAAATAAACAACCAAACACTTCATCTTAAAGAACTAGAGAAGAAAGATGAAGCCTAGAGTCAGCAGAAGGAAAGAAATAATCAAAATTAGAGCAGAAATAAATGGAATAGAACAAAATAATAGAAAGTATAAATGCAACAAGAGCTGGTTCTTTGAGAATTTCAATAAAATTTACAAACCCCTGGCTAGATTCACTAAAGAAAAAAAGAGAAAGGACACAAATAAACAAAATCAGAGATGAAAGAGGGGAAAATACAACTGACATTGCAGAAATACAAAGGATCATATAAGAATACTATGAAAAAGTATATAAAACCAAATTTAATAACCTAGAAGAAATGGAAAAGTACTTAGAAAAACACAACCTTCTTAGACCGAATGAAGAAGAACTGAAAAATCTAAATAGACCCGATCAGCAGTATGGAAATTGAAAAAATCATCAAAAACCTACCAAAAAGTAAAATTCCAGGACCAGATGGCTTCATGAGTGAATTCTACTAAACATTAAAAGATTTAATAACTATTCTTCTCAACCTATTCCAAGAAATCCAAGAGGTGGCAGTACTTCTCAACACATTTTATGAGGCCAATATTACACTAATGCCAAAACCTGGTAAAGATAACACAAAAAAAGAAAACTACAGACCAATATTTCTCATGAACACAAATGCAAAAATCCTAAATAAGATATTAGTGAACCGAATGCAGCAACATATTATAAAGATTATACACTATGATCAAGTAGGCTTCATCCCAGTGGCACAGGGATGGTTCAACCTATGCACATCAATTAATGTGATACACCACATAAACAAATTAAAAATAAGGATCATATGATCATATCAATAGATGCAGAAAAAGCCTTCAACAAAATACAGTACCCATTTATGATCAAAACACTTCACAAAATCGGTATAGAAGGCAAGAACCTTAACATAATAAATGCCATCCATGACAAACCCTCAGCCAACATTAATTGTAAAAAAACTAAAACTTTCTCTATAAAATGAAGAACAAAGCAAGACTGTCCATTATCACCACTGTTATTCAATATAACATTGGAGGTCCTAGCAAGTGCAATTAGGCAAGAGAAAAATATAAAAAGCATTCAAATAGGAAATGAAGAAGTCAAACTGTCACTATTTGCAGATGACATGATGCTCTATATAAAAACACTAAAGACCGCATAAGAACACTACTAGAAAGAATAAGCAAATACAGTAAAGTGTCTGGATACTAAATCAACATTCAAAAATCCATAACTTTCTTATACTATAATAATGAAGTGTTAGGAAAAAAAAAGTGGAAAAAACTAATTTCTTTTGTAATTGCAACAAAAAGAATAAAATATCTAGGAATAAATTTAACGAAACAAGTAATGGACCTATATAATGAAAAGTATAAGACCCTACTAAAAGAAATTGAAGAAGATACAAAGAAATGGAAAGATAATCTGTGTTCTTGGATTGGAAGAATCAACATAGTTAAGATGACCATATTACCTGAAGCATTATACAGATTTAATTCCATCACCATCTAAATCTCATCAGCTTTTTTTAAAGAAATAGAACAAAAAAATCATCAGATTTGTATGGAAGCAGAAAGGAGCTCGAATTGCCAAAGCCATCCTGAGAAAAGAAAAAAAAAAAAATGAGGCTGGAAGCATCACACTGCCTGACTTTAAATTATACAACAAAGCGACAATAATCAAAATGGCATGGTATTGGCAGCAAAAGAGACACACAGACAAGTGGAACAGAATCGAGAGTCCAGAAGTAAACCCAATTTACATGGGCAAATAATTTTCGACAAAGAAGCCAAAAACATACAGTGGAGAAAGGAATGCCTCTTCAATAAATGGTGCTGGGGAAACTGGAAAGCCACCTGCAAAAGAATGAAACTAGACTGTTGTCTATCACCACACACCAAAATTAACTCAAAATGGATTAAGGACCTGAATACAAGAACTGAAACAATAAAATGCATTGGAGCAAAAATGGGAATGAAACTCAAGAACCTTGGATTTAAAGAGGATTTTATGAATTTGACCTCAAAAGCAAGGGAAGTAAAAACAAAAATAAATGAATGGGACTACATCAAACTAAAAAGCTTCTGCTCCACAAAAGAAATCATCAACAAAGTAAAGAGAGAATAATCCATATAAGAAAATATATTTGCAAGGAACATCTCCAATAAGAGCTTAATATCCAAAATATACAAAGAACTCATACATCTCAATAACAAAAAAAATCAAATGATCCAACCAAAAAATGGGCAGAGGACCTGAACAGACACTTCTCCCTAGAGGACATACAAATGGCCAACAAATATATGAAAAGATGCTCAACATCACTAGCTATTAGGAAAATGCAAATCAAAACCACAATACCATCTTACACCTGTTAGAATAGCTATAATCAACGGGGCAAGTAATAACAAATGTTGGAGAGGATGCAAAGTAAAAGGAACCCTCATACACTGCTGGTGGGACTGAAAATTGGTACAGCCACTATAGAAAACAGTATGGAGTTTCCTCAATAATTAAGAATTGATGTACCATATAATGAGGCAATACCTCTACTGGGTATTTACCTCAAAGACTTCAAAACCCATATCCAAAAAGACATTTTCACACCAATGTTCATAGCAACATTATTCACAGTGGTCTGGACATGGAAGCAACTGAAGTGCCCTACAATAGATGATGGGCTAAAGAATCTGTGGTATATATATACAATGGAGTATTACTCAGCCATAAGAAGAAATGAAATACTGCCATTTGCAACAATGTGGATGGACCTCAAGATAATCATGCTAAGCAAAACAAGCCAGACAGAAAAAGTTGAAAATCACATGATATCACTTATATGTGGGATGTAAACCTAAAAGCAAAAAATGAGCAGGACAAACAAACAGAGACTCATGACAATGGACTATAGGCTATTGGGTACCAGAAAACTATAGACAATTGTTACTAGTGGGGTGGGGGAGGAGGGATGGGGTAGACAGGGTAAAGGGGGTCAAATATATGGTAGCTGAAGAAAACTGGACTTTGGGTGATAAACGCACAATAGAATATATAAATGCCAAAGGATGATGTACACTTAAAAATTATGTAATTATATTAACCAGTGTTATCCCAATAAACTTAGTTTAAAAAAAAGTTATAGAGATTTATTTTAAAAGAGATTAAAGGAAAGTAGTTTGTCCTAAGGTTGGTTAATTCTAAATAGGTAAGAAGAGGCAATCTGAAGGGATGAAGAAAGTTGCAGGAAGTCTGTAAAGAGAAATCTTGAAAGAGAAAACTTTATATATGTTTAAGCTAAACAAAATTGGAAATAAATTTAAATGTCAAAAATGGGCTAATACAAGATAAGAGTTGTGTTTTATCCCACTGATAAATAAGACAGCGTTTCTGGGATGATAGATCTGCTAATGAGATTATGGAAAATGTTTCTGCCTGAAGAAAACAATGATTCTGCGCTTTATCAAAATAAATTTCTGTGTTTTATATTGAATCTCCACAATAGTAAGAACCAAGTTTTGTTAATAATTATGCACAATTGCAGTGTTTCTTTTCTTCCCTATTTACCCCTCTGAAATCCAAACATTTTTAATGAATAAATATTATTATTTTCATGCCAGTGTTGTATAAATTCAATAAGAATCAGTTCTCTTTATAAAAAAGAACATTACATAATGATAAAGGGATCAATAAAACAAGAGGGCATAACCCTAGTAAACATATACACATTCAGCATAGAAGCACCTACATACATAAAACTATTATTGACTGACATAAAAGGAGAAATCAATAGTAATTCACTCATAGTAAGAGGCTTTAACACCCCATTGACGCCAGGCAAAGAATCAACAAGGAAACAATGGCCCTAAAAGACACAGTAGACCAGATGGACTTAATAAATAATTTTCAGAGAATTTTACCCCAAAAGCAGCAAAATATATATTCTTCCCATGCACATGGAATATTTTCAAGGATAGACCACATGTTAGGAAACAAATCAAATCTTAATAAATTTAAGAAGATTGAAATCATATTAGCCATCTTCTCTGATCACGATGGTGTGAAACTAGATATCAACTACAAGAAGAAAACTGGAAAATACACTAACACATGGAGGCTAAATAACATGCTACTAAACAATGAATGGGTTATTAGTGAGATCAAGGAAGAAATCAAAAGATACCTAGAGACAAATGAAAATGAAAACACAGTGACTCAAAAGTTATGGGACACAGCAAAAGCAGTCTTAAGAGGAAAATTCGTAGCAATACAGGCCTACCTCAAGCAACAAGAGAGAGCTTAAATAAACAATCTAACCTTACAATTAAAAGAACAGAAAAAAAAAGCAACAAACAAAGCCCAAAGTGAATAGAAGGAAAGGAATAATAAAGATCAGAGCAGAAATAAATGAAATAGTATCTAGAAACACAATACAAAAGATTAATTAAACCAAGAGTTGGTTCTTTGAAAGGATAAACAAAAACAAAGCCCAAATAGAAGGAAAGGAATAATAAAGATCAGAGCAGAAATAAATGAAATAGTATCTAGAAACACAATACAAAAGATTAATTAAACCAAGAGTAGAGTTTTTGAAAGGATAAACCAAATTGAAAAACCTTTAATCAGACTCATCAAGACAAAAAGAGAGGACTCAAATAAATAAAATCAGAAATGAAAGAGAAGTAACTATGGACCTCACAGAAACACAAAGGATTATAAGAAAATACTAGGAGCAATCTGGACGAAATAAATGCATTCCTAGAAACATATAATATCCCAAGACTGAGTCAAGAAGAAACAGAAAATCTGAACTGACCATTTACCACCAACGAAATCGAATCAGTAATCGAAAAACTTCCAACAAAGAAAAATCCTAGACCAGAGGGCTTAATAGGTGAATTTTACCAAACATTCAAAAAAAAATTAACACCTATTCTTCTCAAACTATCCTAAAAAGTTCAAGAGGAGGGAAAGCTTCCTAACCCT
>NW_006433963.1:624544-646276 GCF_000325575.1 Pteropus alecto
ATAGTTGATAGTAGGTCACGGGGATGGGGAGCACGGCATAGGGAATGCAGTTAGCATTAATATGATGGCTAGGAGGAGGACTGGGGCAGGAGCAATTGGTGGGATTGTTTTATGAACTATATTGTTGTCTAACTTATGTACTGTATACTTGAAACTAATTTAAATAATTTTTTTTTAAAAAAGGAATCTGTTCTCTTTATAACAGGACATGATTGGAAACTAGTTTTTATTACCAAATCTTTCACTGGAATGTCATATTTGAGAGAAATGCAGAGACTTGGATATGACCAAACAAGTTTAAGGAATCAAAATTGACTTACAGAAGCCAACAAAAGCCTTTAGATATATTGGCCTGGTACCTTGCTCTCATGGTTACCAGCACCATTCCCATTTGTATAAAGAATGCCACTTCTTGGTAGGTGCAGGAACCTCAAGATATTTTGGAGATCTTAAGAAGAGAGAAACTCATTCGAAACCTGTAGGTATTGCAGGCATCTTCTGAAGGTAAGCCCTTGCCTTGGCTTTTCTGGCCTTGCGAGGCCTTTTAAGTTCAATCTGAAGTTTTCTTGTAAAATTTCAGCAAAGCAGAATTAAAAGTGCCTATCTGGTTAATTAATATTCTTATTGGACTTATGCAAATGATCAAGCCAACTTTATCAAAATGACTTATTTCCCAAATAAATGAGTCTTAATTTGACTATCTTTGTAAAAATAGTGGTAGTTAGAGAGGAAAGAAAAATCATGTTTCAGTAAGAATTGAAATATACCTATGCAAACATTAGATTCTTATGCTATTCATTGTCTTTTAAGTTTTACTTTATTTTCTACTTGTATATTGGACTGGGTCTTGAATTATTTATTTTACTCTAATATCTGTCTGTGGTTCTTCAAGCATGTTTTTAATTTTTAAGTTTTCTCCCATCCTTTAACTAGAAATTATTGAAAACTATAACTACTTTTTCCAAGCCATGCAAGCTAAAGATGGACAATTTGATATAAACTTTGAGAGATTGCCACAACGGCTCATGTTTGAACAATTTCATTGACTGGCACTATGTGGGCCACAAGAAGGGTTTACCTTGGTATCTGAGGACATCGTCAGGGACATTTAAAGTTGTAGGAGATACTTCAAGCTTTATATCTAGAAATCTTTACTGACAGCCTTACAATCTCAGAAGCTGGTTTATAATTTGCTCTGATTATTAACCTTCATGTTTCTCTTGTTTTCTTAGACATAGGCAACATCTATGCAGTGGCTAATACAACCTGCTAAACCTACATTAGCACCTCTGGGGAAGTTGAGACTCAAATAAATAGAATCATTCAGGAGGTTACTTTGTATCCACAGTAAACCAAAACTAACAATACATTCAATTGGATGTAGGACAGTTTCATTCCTTTAACCTCCAAACTCTGCCCTTTTTTAGCAGAAAACATCCAGAGAGGTTGTTGCCTCTCTTCCCTCAACATTGAGGAATGATCAAGAAACTGAGGGGAGTTGTAACAGAAATTGTAACCTCATGTGTTGCAGCACTTGGAGCAAAGCCCTTAACCATGTATTGACCCTCCTTGGGCTCTTGGGGCCGTTACCTGGTAACAGGACTGCTTGGCTTATGTGTACTGTTAGTGTTGGAGGTAACCTTTATTGTACTTATGATATATGGATGCAATATACAAATACTCCAACCACCCAGGAATCTGCTGTCCAAAATAAGTGATGCGAAGAATGTGAAGTGGAGAAGCTATGTCGGAATGGAGTGTAGGGTTAACTCAGAACATAGCCCCTCTGCATACTCAGAAGACTGATAGCTGCCCAGCCAGTAGCCAAGGAAGACAGTACACAAAGAGCTTCAGCAGTGCCTACTCCCCAGGATGTTTTCTGCTGCTCCCATGGACATTATCTGCTGCTGTAACCAAGCAGCACATCTTGATCCCATCCATCTGAGAAGGCAGCTGCTCCTTCAATGAGATTACCCTCCCTCTGCTTGTGTGCATAAAAACACTGCTTGCTCTTGGTCAGCAGCTTTATTCCTACAACTTTGACCAACCACTGCTGAAGCTTCCCTGCCTAGTGAGTAATAAATGGCATTTCTCACCCCTCTGGTCCACCTGGTGGTTCTTCTGGAATATTCAAACCCGGGAACAAGTTCCAGGCCTGGAGCTCCTGCGTTACACAGTTACAATTTGAATTTGGTCAATTTGATTCTAGAGACCACGCACTCAAGTACTATACTACACTGAAAACACTTCTTGATAGTAGTTAGAAAAATAATACATATTTGATTTAAAAAAGATGCAAAAACATATGTCAAATAGTAAATATTTGCAAGCACTCTTCACGAGAGTTTAAAATTTATATACAAATGTCCATCTATATCTTCATTGTGCTCCTTTCCTCAAAGGTAAAAACAAGCAAATGCTATTGAATTTCTTGTTTGTGTCACATTTTCAAATTTACTTTAATGGGAACAAAGCAAAAGCTTACAAGGGGCTGGATTGTGCAGGGTAGATTCCATTCATCCATTTGTAAGTAGTCACATCTTTGTATGGAGAAGAGGTTTACTTTTTAAACATAGCTAATCTGCAATTTGTCTGAAAATAGGCCATAATGTATTATGCGTAATGTGCGAAAGTTACATAAGTTCAATCTCTTTAAAAAAAAATATTGACCTTATTTTTTTATAACATAAAAAGGTACATTTGCAACCAAATTAAATCAAAGAACATACAACGCCCTCTTGCTCTCTTGTATTTAGGTAATGTCCAATCTCTGATGGCTGATTTTGATGACATGTGAAATTTCTTAATTCAAAGTGATTTCATACACACACAATACGCACACTCCATTTTACCATTTTTTAATTCTTTCTGAAGATACTTAAATGGCACTGTGATCTCTTTACCACACCTGTCACAAGTTGTCTTTAGGTTCACATTTACTAGTAACTATTTTACAAGGGAAGAGATCAGATTAAGGTCAAGTAGTTATAATTATGATCTCTCTGGCTGGCTGAATCTACACACATTGTGAAGTGGATAATTGAGACAACTATCAAGATAATTCAGGGCAAAAAATATCGCTTCAATTATCTGGCTATTTCAGATGAGTGTGTTTTAAACTGAACTACCTACCTAATTGTTTCAATTTTCCATTTCACTTTGTGTGAAGTGCCCCCATGTTGTTAGGGTGCCGAGCTGACGACTATATCTCCAAAATCTACTCTTTTCCCCCTTACATTTACCAATTTTTACATTAACCTGCCTTTTTAAATATCAAATCCAGGAGAAATTTTAGGTTGTTTCAGACTTAGAGATTTAAATTCCTATGCGACCCTGGGCTATTAATGGTAACTCTCAGGACCCTATAGAAAATTTAATAATTTTATAGAACTTTTCCAGCTCTGACATTTTATAAATAGTTTTGTCTCATCAAACTAGATTTAGAGAAGTCTGGTCAAAGAGTAAAGCTCAGAGTCAGGCCACTTATATCTATAGAGATGACATCCATGCTGATGACATGCTGGACACTGACAGTCTACGGTAGATCCTCAACTCCAGAGATGCAGTCCCAGAAATTATTTTCTCTTTACTACGAAGCTGCCCTGTTCTGAAAATTTGGTTAGGAAGGCACCATAATTTTCAAGAAAAAAGATATTCCGTGTGTTTGTGTATGCATACATTGGAGTGGCTGCTACTGGTACTCATGCAGACATTTTATCTCCAGAGCAGCTACTGTTAACAGGCAGCAGAAATTGGCTGCAAGGAACACCAAGAGAAAAGTGAAAGGTGAAAGAGTCTAGTGGAGTTTCCTGGAAGTGTTGAGTACTTATTAAACAAAACTGTCAAGCTGATTTTTAAAGGGCTCTGTATGAGAAAGTTGTTAATGAGCTGAATTTATGTAAATTACTTGGAGTCCAAGTTTGTACAGCTGCTTGCTGTTAGCCTCTCATGTAAACTTTATCAACTGCTTATGTAGCTCTTCTTATAAAATCAAGCAAATTTAATAGCTGAGCTAGGTTTCACTTGCAAATAGAAGATACTTAGTAGAATGTTCATCCTTAGTCTAGAAAGATAGTCATCAAACCAATTCTATCTCCCTAGGTTCACCTCATCCAGATGATATCTTAATGAATTTATAGATGAGCTATAATTATATTGGCAGAATGTCCTGATTTGAGTTGACAGCATATCTATAAATATTATCTTAGTCATCTTGGAATCATTTGAATGTAAAGGTGAAAATGATGGGATATCTCCAGACCTTATTCAAATGATTCAATGCCGTCTGAACAGATCACATTTTCCAAACTTTTTGATTTGTTATATTTTCTCTAGATTTTTTTAATTGTTTATATTTTTATTTTTTTCAATTATAATTGACATACAATATTATCTTAGTTTTCAGTGTACAACACAGTGGTTAGACATTTATGTAACTTATGAAGTGATTACCCCAGCAAATCCAGTACCCATCTGACACCATACATAGATATTACAATTTTACCGACTATGTTCCCCATGCTATGCTGTAAATCTTCATAACTATTTTGTAAATACCAATTTGTACCTCTTTATCCCTTTCACCTTTTACCCATTTCCCCTACCTCCCAATGTGACAACCATCAAAATGCTCTCTGTATGAGCTTGTTTCTGTTGTTTGTTTATCTTGTTCCCTAGATTCTACATATGGCGTTTGTCTTCTCTGACTTACTCCACTCAGCATAATATACTCCAGGTCCATTCGTGTTGATGCAGATGGCAAGATTTCATTCTTTTTGATGGCTGAGTAATATTCTATTACACACACACACACACACACGTTTAAAAGAACTCAGTTTAGTTCTTTTTTTGGAACTTTGTTCTCTTTTTTCATTTGGAACATGCTTCTTTGTCTTCCTATTTTGGCTGCCTTCTTGTGTTCATTTCTATGTATGAGGTAGGGCTGCTATGTCTCCTGGTCTTAGTAGAGTGGCTTTATATAGTAGGTGTGCTATGGATACCAATGGCACAGTCTTCCTTGATCGCCTGAGCCAAGTGCTCCAGGTATGACTCTTGTGTGGGTTGTGTGTGTCCTCCTGTTGCAGTTAAGCCTTGGTTCTTATTTGCTCATCAATGGGAGAGATTGACCCTCGGTTGAATTTGCTGTGATGACTGGCCATGACCAGTGGAGAAGCTCTTGTGCAGGGGCTGGCCCTACACAGCAGGATTCACTTTAGCAGAGCTCTTGTGCCTGCTCTGTCTGCCCTTTGGCTGTGTCATTTTCAGATGTGCCCCTGGGTGATGCTCTAGCTCAGACCAAAGCCAGCCACCAGGCATGCATGCCAGGACCTTGTGGGGGAGTTCATCCACCAGCTAAGTTCAGCTGCAGCCTATGCCGTGTCTGGGACCACCTAGCATGAGCCACCATGCCAAACAATGTGCAGGTGGCCACCAACTGCTCTGGGCTTGGAAGTACCTCAAGAGGCCAAGCCACAACCCGAGGCCAGCTGCCACTAGTGCTGGTCTTGGGGCTGCTCAGCAAGAGCTATGTGGTATGCCGAGGCCAGATGTTGCTTGTTTAGGTTTTTGACCTTTTGTAATATTTTAGAAAAGTCCATAGCATGAGCTGAGAGAGGCCATTTTATGGAAAATCCACTGGAAGCAGCTTGGGTGGGCTCACATGTTGGGAAGTGTGGGATCTCAGGGAATTACCAGGGTGGGATGACCAACGTTAGCTAAGTTGATAGAGACTCAGATATTGCAGCTGCCTGTGTCTGTCCACTGGGAGGGGGAGGTCTCAACAAAAGAACAATGCCCTCTGCCAGTACTTCTGTCTGGGAAAAAGCTGCCCCTCTGGCCTTTGCCCTAAAGCAAGACAACTTCCTCCCCATAGGTTCCTGGCACCTTTTGGGCTGCTGCCCCAGAGCTGGAGCTCAGAGTGAGTCCATCAGTGAGGAAGTCTGTATGCGCAGGCACCTTAAGAGGAATGTCTGTGACTCCAGCAGCCCCCTATCTCACTCAGCCAAAAGTTGTGAGGGCTTCTCTTCCTGGCACTGGATCTCTGAGCTCTCGGGAGTGCAGTGTGGGGTCAAATCCTTTACTTTTCGGGGGCGGAGGGATGCTCCATGGTCGAGACATTTTTCTGATTCTCAACCACCACATGCGGTGTGGTACCAGCCCATTTTGCATTTCTGTTCCTCCTACCAGTCTCAAGGTGGCCTCTTCTGTGTGTTCCTAGTTGTAGGACTTCTGTTCAACTGGATTTCAGGTGACTCCCAGTAATGGCTAGTTTGCAGTTTAGTTTTAATTTTGATGTAATTGTAAGAGGAGGCAAGCACAGTGTTTACATGCTCCACCATCTTGACCAGAAGCTGACCATTTTCTCTAGGTTTACATAAATTGAAGTGCAGAAGTGACAGATTAAAAAAAAAAAGAAAGCATATCCTGGCCACACAAAATGCAACATACGTATATGACGTACTGTTGAATTGTACACTTAAAAATATTGGATTTTGTTGATCAATGTCACCCAAATAACTTTTAATAAAAAATATCCATGATTTAGTGAACAATAAAGAGACCAAATATACAGATTCTCCTATTTCCTGCTCTATGCTCTTACCATGAGACCCAAAGTTTGAAATATTTAGCTTATTACAAATTCAAGAGACTTATATAATGTACAGTCCCCTCTTATCTGTAGTTTCACTTTCAATAATTTCAGTTGCCTCTGGTCAAACATGTTCCGAAAATATTAAATTAAACATTTCATAAATAAACAATTCATAAATTTTACATTGTATGATACACAATGAATAGCATAAAGACATCTCACGTCACTCCAATCTATCCTCTTTGGGATGCGAATCACCCCTTTGTCTAGCATATTCAGCTATATATGCTACCTGATCATTAGTCACCAGTTATCAGATTAGTTATGAGAGAGAGGGAGAGAGAGATAACATTTACATACCTTTTATTACAGTTTATTGTTATAATCGTTCTATTTTATTAGTAGCTATTACTGCACAATTTATACATTAATGTGCCTAATTTATACATTAAACTTCATTATAATTATGCATCTATAGGTAAAAAAACATAACATATATAGGGTTTGGTACTATCCGAGGTTTCAGGCATTCAGTGGCCATCTTGAAAATGCTCTTCTGTGAATGAAGGGACACTATTATATTTCTTTTCTACTGGATACAATGAAGAATTCCAAAATTGCATGTAATTTCTAGTGATATTTGGTGTATTTGTTCACAGTTCAAAACTGCAAGGAATCATGGATTGCATAGTAAAATTTGCTTTTCAAAGACTCCCCCAAATGCCTTAAATAATCAGCATGACTGCAGAGTGGATTAGGATCAGAAAGTGGCGATAATAAATTTTCTTTAATAAAATATAGCATTGATACATTTTCTTTTTAGAATTGTCACCTTAGGCAGCTATGTATAGGTAAATTTTACATTATGATATCTGGAGAGCAGGGCAGGCATCACAAGCATGTTACCAGTTCAGTGGTACAGGTACCACACTCATTAGGGGGTCCAGTGTTTAGGTTTTAATGCTCTGAGGTCACCATCTTAAAATTCTTAGTAATTTTATATTTATGTTGTGTCTTTTACATAACATCCAAAAAGACAATGGAACTTGTGACAGGAGTTTTGAGCCTGGATCACATGTAATCCTTCTTCTCATTGCCTCTCTGCCTCCTTAAGATGATTTCTCAGTCCTCATGGCTGCTCAACAACCACTGCTGCCCTCTGCCCCCTGTGGGAAAGGTTGAGGCCCCCGTGAGCCATGGAATGGGGCATGGTGGTGGTCATTTCTGTCCTGGGGTAACAGTATTGTGGCCTTTGTGAGAGTGAGCTTTTTGCCCATCCACCACTTTCAATCTAAATCTCAGTGTTCATTGAACTTTGGGGCTCCCACATCCACTGTGGGTGGGATTGTGGGAAAAAGATGATTTCTAAACTTTACCCCTCCCTGTGGAAGGGCATAGCATATTTATCCAGTGACTGACAGAAAGGAGAACCCAGCAGCTAATGGGCATGCACAAAGTAATGGGGCAGGTTCTTGGCTTGTACCTACCCCACAAGTATCCCCATTTCTGAGGGATTGCAACGTTAGAAATCAAATAAAATATACTAAGACAGGTCAAAAGAGATACCATATAAAGAAATAAAAGAGCTTTAACAACTTTTTTTTTCCTGCTTTTATAACAGAGGTATCACATTTTAATTTTGTACTGGGACCTGCAAATTATGTAGTCAGTCTAACTGAGGGTTAGTCAACCAATGAATTTTAGGTAGCAATCCAAGTGGCCCACTGGCAAGCTATGACAATGTTAGAAGGTTTCCTAATTTTATCATGCTATAGTAACTCAAATCCCAAATAAGTGTCAAGAAATCTGGATATGAGACAACTTTTCCATTTACCTCATCTGTGATTATGAAGGATTCTCCTTATTTCCTGATCTTCAGTTTCTTCATTAGTAAAATGACAGGGTTATTTTCTGTGTTTATCAAGGATCCTCCAATGTTAAAATTCTGTGATTTAGGTGAATATTTTATTAGAATTTTTTTTTCTTTCAGAACCAGAGTATATAGTATAATAATTATATTTCCTCTATATCACTGGTTCTCTACAGGGGAATTTTTGCCTCCACAGGGAATGTTTGGCAATACCTGGAGACATTTTTGTTTGTCACATTGGGGTGGGAGTGCTACTGGCATCTAGTACATAAAAACCAGGAATACTGGTAAATATTCTACAGCGCACAGGGCAACCCTCCATGACAAATGATTTCTAGCTTAAGATGTCAATAGTGAAAAGGTGGAGAACATTTGGACTATACTGTCTCTTTGGATTCATATTATTTCCTGCTTTTTCTCTAACAGTGGGTTAAGACATGATAATGTTAGAATTTAGGCTTAACCAAATCAAAACAAAAAAAAACAGACTCATAGAAACAGAAACCAAAGGGATGGTCACCAGAAGGGAGTAAGTGGGAGATGAGTAAAAAGGGAATATAGTTAATAATATTTTGACCAGTTTGCATAGTGATAGGTGGTTACTAGAATTAGTGGAGTGACCAATTACAAAATATAAAAATATCTAATCATTATATCAAGCCCTTGAAACTAATATAACCTATATAAGGTTATATACCAACCATATTTACCTTTTAAAAATAAGAAAGAAAACCCCAAAAATGTTGGCTAAAGCTGTTGTTGGATCCTGATGTCTGAAAGCAAGACTATCTGTCCCCTGTAATCTTTTATTTGCCAAAGTAGGAAGATTATTAAGTGTAGTTATAATAGTCTCTAACATATAATATATGCAAGGGCATAAAAATTTAGGCCAGGAAGAGATGCACAGATGAGCTTTCGGTTAAGATGGTCGAGGGTAAACTCCTCTCATAACCATATCAAAATTACAACTAAAATACAGAACAACCATCATTGAAAATCACCAGAAGTCTAGCTAAACAGAACTCCTATAACTAAGGATATACAGAAGACACCTCGAGAATGGTAAGAGGGGCAAAAAGGCTGAACAGGCTGGTCCTACACCCACATGTGGTCGTTAAAAATTGGAAGGATGATCTCTGTTGCAGAGGTCCTCCTTGAAGAGCAAGGGGTCCCAGGCCTGCACCAGGTTCCCCAGCCCACTGTTCCAGTGCCAAGAAGAGAAGTCTCCACAATTTCTGGCTGTGAAAACAAGGAGGTTGTGGACAAGTGAAACGAAGGGTGGCTACTAGCCTCAGTACCCAGCATAGTATCTCTCAGGAATCTCTGAGTTCATCACAAGTGGCAACCATCTGTAGATCACTTTGTAGCTCATACCAAGTATCCCCAAGGCGGGGCAGAGGCAGTGGCTGAACTTGGCCTGCAACAGAGTCCCTCCCAAGAGGCCCTAGGTCCAACACAACAGATGGCCAGCTTAAGACCACATCAGAGCACCACAGAATTATCTCCACAATAGACATACACAAAGGGCAGACTGGACAGGCATCAGAGACCTACTAAATAAATGAAAAAAAAAATCATGAAAATGGAAACAAACAGACAAACAAAAAAGCTGGGATGGTACTACTTATATCAGACAAAATATATTTTATTTTTTATTTTCATTTTTTTATAGTGACATTTGTTAACGAAATTCAGTAATTTTCCGGCATACAATTTAACAGTAAGGCGTATATATATTGCATTGTGTGTTCACCTCCCATAGTTAGATTTCTTTCTGTCACTACATATTTGACCCCTTTTGCCCCATCTACCTCACTCCTACCCCCTCCCCTCTGGTAATCACTAGTCCATTGTCCAATGTCCTGCTCATTTGTTGGTTTTAGATTTATCTCCATTCTCATTTGCGAATTTGGATCTCTGAATCCTCTGCTTTTCAGTCACTGTGTCTAAATTTGTTCCTATGTATGCTGAAAGTTCATTACTATCTTGCTATAGCAAATCTCTTCTTGTTGTTTAAGCTTATAATTCCCTGTTCTTAGTAAGGGTTGCAATCCTCTGCTTCTGTCAGCCTGCTAGTCGCCTTACTCCTAATTATGTATTTTTTTTTGTCATTTTGTTTTAGGTGAGCTGACACCTTTCAGTATTTCCTGTAATGCAGGCCTTATAGCAGAGAATCCCCTCAATTTGTGTATGTCTGGAAAGGTCTTTATTTCTCCTTCATATCTAAATGAGAGCTTTGATGGGCACATTATTCTTGGCTGGTAGTTCCTTTCATTTAATGGTATGAATATTTGATTCCAGTCCTTTCTGGCTTGTAAAGTTTGTGCTGAGAAGTCCTACGATAATCTAATGTGTTTTCCTTTATAAGTTATCATCTTCTTTTCCCTGGCTATCTTGAAAATTCTTTCTCTGTCATTGATTTTTAATAATTTTAAAACAATGTGTCTTGAAGAAGGCCTTTTGGGGTTGAGATAATTGAGTGTTCTGTTGACTTCTTGAATTCCAAGCTCCAGCTCATTCAATATATTTGGGAAATTCTCATCAATTATTTTCTAAAAATGCTTTCTAGTCCCTGCTCCCTTTTCTTGCCTTTGATAATGCCCATTATTTTCATATTTCCTCTCCTTATGGTATCAGCTAGTTCTTTTATTTATCTTTAACTATTTTTCCTTCTTTGGTTTCTCTCTTCTTTCTTCTGATTTATTTCTAGATTTCTGTCTTTGGTATCACTGATCCTTTCCTCCATTTGGTCGACTCTATTTCCCAAGCATGCTATTTCATTATTCAACTCTTGAAGTGTGTTCTTCATCTCCAGAAGTTTTCTATTTGGTTATTTTTGAGGGCTTTAGTCTCCTTGCTAAAGCGTCCTACCCAAGGAGGACATTTACAAGATCATCTAAGCGATGACATTGCAAACATCTGTAATTGGCAATTTCTGCTTTAAAAAAAGTCACAACAATAGTTTGACTTTGTGTCTGTTGCTAGTTTAATAACAATTTCCTACAAAAAGGTTTTCCCTGTTTGCTTTCATAGGTGGCTATTATCTACTTTTAGGAAAGAGGTAATGTTGATAACAGAATAAAGGTGTTGTGTTGATGTAATGATTATAACTTATGGGGTTTTAACCATTTGCCAGGCTCAAGGAATCTCCATTCATTAGCTATGTGATCTATTTTGTACCTTTGGATCCTCCTCTGTAAATTGGGAATAACAACACTCGTTCCACAGAGTTCTGAGAACTAACTGGAACGCCAGCTTACAATCTCTTATTTATTTATTTATTTTTTTATTTGTTTATTTATTTATTTATTTATTTTTCATGCCTACAGCACCTGTTCTTCCTAACCAGGCTCGACCCTACTTAGCTTCCAAGATTGGATGAGATCGGGCTTGTTCAGGGCACCTTACTTTTTCTTATAGATATTCAATCATGCTTGCTACCCTCAGTCTCAATCCCTGTCAGTATTAGCAACAGTTTCAGTAGCATTTGCTTATATTCCCCTGGGGCTCCGTGGTGTTCGGTCTTGGAGCATATGGGGGGAGGAGCTCTCTGGGTTGTGGGATGGGGGCTGCAGCTCAGCTTCTTGTTTTGCAAAGACAAGGCTGGCAATAATTAACAATTGCTTCTTTGCCATCCCCACTTTTTGCTGTCTCCAGTTCTCTGCTTTCTGCCTTTATCCCTGCGTACTAATGCTGTGTGGAGCTCACAGCTCTCTCAGGCAGTGTTTTTCAGGGAATCCACTGCACCTTCTTCTCTCTTCCTCCTCCTGCAGGGAACTCTGGCTAGGAGAGGCAGCTTCTTTGTTTTTCCCAGTCTACCACCCAACTCCTGGGGTTCTCACCTGTGGTAGTTCTTATACACAGATCCCTTGCTCAGATGTGCTTGTGTGCAGTTTGAGTATTTTGTTGTTGTTGTTGTTGTGTTTTAGATGTTCAGCTTATTGTTGTTTCAAGGAGAGAGATCTGGGGACATCTCTCACTCCTCCATGTTTCCGACATCACTAAAATACACTTTAAAACAAACACTATAACATCAGACAAAAAGAGCACAGTAATCCCACCTCCGTGTGTTTATATAAAAATATTCAAAACACCACTCTGAAGGGACATTTCGTCTATATACCTATTGCATCATTATTTACAATAGCCAGTAAATGGAAGCAACCTGGGTGTCCATAAGTGGATGAATGACTAAAGAAGTGATTGTGCATTTATACAATGGAATATTACTCAGCCATAAAATGTCTTGCCATCTGCAACAACATGGATGGACTTAGAGAGTATTGTGCTGAGTTGAGTAAGTCAGACAGAGAAAGACATATGTCATATGATTTCATTGATATGTGGTTTCTAATGAAAAAAACCTAACAGAAAGAAACTCATAGATTTAGAGAACACATTGATAGTTGCCAGATAGGAAGGGAGTTGAAGAATAGATGAATAAAGGAGATTAAGAAGTACAAAATGGTAGTTTCAGAGTAGTCATAGGGATGTAAAGTAGAGCATAAGGAATATAGTTATTAATGTAATAAGTATGTATGGTGTCAGATGGGTACTAAATTTATTAGGGTGATTACTTCATAAGTTACATAAATGTCTAATCACTATGTGTATACCTGAAAGTAGTATAATATTGCATGTCAATTGTAATTGGAAAATGAAAAAAAAAAATTGAAGAAAACTTTAGATCTGATTTCTTGAGCTAATTATTGAATGATTTTTCCACTGGTGAACTTTATTATGTTGGTGGAATGTTGAAGATGATAATTTCTTTGCAGCCACCATAGTTTCACATAAGAAATAAGCAGAGTGCTTTCTAACAAATCAAGTCATCACTATCACTAATAACATGAGGACATACTACTGGCTAACTCCAAGACTTATTTATTTATTAATTCATAATTTATACATTTATTCAATTATTTTTATTAAAATCCTACCATTTGCCATACTTTCAAAGAACATGATGATTATTAAAAATAATAAAAATCCTAGATAGATAGGCTTTTGTTTGTATTCTAATGGGTATAGTAAGACACAGATAACTAATTTTAATTAATAAGGTGATAGCCACAAAAGTATGGAGTAAGAGCCATAGGTTGTAAAATAAAACAGAGGATTCTTTAGGAGTTCAGGAAAGAGAGATTGTTTTTGACTGAGATGGTTAGGAAGTTATTGTGTAATTGGTAATTATTCATCTGGATTTTATTTACATGGTAGAATTTGGATAGTTGTATTTTCTGTAGTATAGTGAATACCTAAGTGAGGAAGGTAAAAAATGCAAAAACATTCATGGAATCAGAAGTCTGTAATGCGATGACATATAGACAGAGCTTTTTTGATCATAAGTATTGTAAGTTCAATTTAAACTAATTTTAGCTAAAAATGAAAGCAGTTTATAATTAAGGATCCTGGAGAATCTTGTAGAAACCAAAGACAGAAATTAAAGTAAGAAAAATGAGGCATATGTGTAAAAATAAATAGAGACTATAGGAGTATCCTTACTGAATTTCATCCTCTGGTTCAGTGGTTCCTAAAACCCAGTTTCATTTCCTCAGAATCCCCAAAACTGCTTGAGGCCTTACTTGGGCCCTTTGGTGCCCTAAATTAATCAATTATAGCTAGAGGTGGTGATACACATTATAGTCACAAGTTAGCACTCTCAGATGTTATGAATGGAGTTAGAGTGGGGCAGCAATTTTTGACATAAAAATATTCTGCAGAAATAGGGGAGAAGTACACTAGGAAAAAAGTGTCCACAGGTAATGTTAGTTCTAAGATGTCCCCATAGCCTCATCCAATCCATTTTGAAATTAAATATCTTACATTTGTAGAGGGATATATGCCCACTAATGCGTATGCACATGAATTGTCATACCTAAACTTCTTTGTATTCCTATTAGGAATGTACTTTTATTGCAATAATACAGGTGAGTAAACCCAGTCTTTAAGAGGTAAAAATAACTTGATCAAGGTAATATACAAATTTGATAAGTCAAGGAGTCAAGATTCAAACACAGATACTCTAACTCGATGACTATACAATACTGTCTCAAAGATTTTTGTGAAATAGTTGTAGAGTCAACTTCATGGGAGTATAACGGGTACAGTCACGCAAGGGCACATGTTCAAAATATTCCTATGCTTGGGGTTTAATGATCTGTGATTGCCATCTTGGCATTCTTAACATTTTTATCTTTGAATTTATGTTTTGTAAATTATATCTGATGGGTCAATAGAACATGAACAAGAGGTTTGGAGTCTTGTTTAACATGTAGCTCAGCCTTATATCATCTCCCTGCTTCCCTTTGAATATTTGTGCCTGAGGAACTATGACATTCAGTAGAAAATGTAAATAGCCATGTTAGGTTGTGGGAAAGATTGCAGAAGAAAAGAAAAAGGTTTATATTTTAGTATCTTTAACAATACCTTTCCCCCTACTTTTTGGACAAAAGTCAACACGTTTTTACTTTGCATTGAGCACTGAAAATGATGTAGTCAGCCTTAAATAGTTGTCAGGAACGTGGTCCATGGCCAAATAGAGTTTTGGAGATCCAAAGCTAACTTCCTAATAAAAGGAGGAAAAGACTATAATTTAATCATCTCAGATAACTGTTTAAGAAAAAAGTAACTAATACCATCAGCTACGATTAAAGCAGGTATATTAGACCCATTACCTAACTATCCAGAAGCATCATAGCATAGTGCAGATTCTATAACCAAATTCTTTAGTTCACATTCTATCTTTTCTTTATGTATGTCCTTGAGTAAGTTCATTTTCACTTTCTTCTTTATAAGGATGGTGATGATACTAATAATACCTATTTAGGATTGTCATGTGGATGAAATGAGTTGATGTATCTTGTAAATGTATGTAATATATGTAAAATGTGCTTTGAACATTGCCTAGTACTTAATGAGTACCAGTAAATGTTGTTATTCTGAATAGCTATGGATCCAACATATGAGGAATATACTATAGCATAATTAATAAATGTTATCAAAGAACATGAGTCCAAAACATTATTGTCCTCATCTTTGAACTTCATATATCTCAAACCTAAAAGCTTACTAACAGTATTATTTTCTCAGAAAGTGTTTTCAATGCTTTACTAAGTCATGGAATACACAGTTAAAGGTAATAAAATTTCATTTCATGAAGTAGTTATAATAAGGGCACTGTGTGAAGCATGTTTAATTTTGAAAAGTATTTGGACTTCAAGGAAAAATATCTAAATTAGGTTAAACTTTAGTAGCAAGTTCAGCAGACAGGGTTTTTATAATTATGTGTGTTTATTGTTGCAGCCCAAGAGTCCATGACCATAAAAGCACACAAAAGAGATCATTGCTTAAATTAAATTATACATATAAAGCATCTAGCATAATTCCTGGTATGATATAGATGCTAAATAAATGATAACAATTAGCATTAATATTGAAGTCTGTTGAAACCTCAGTGACTAGAATGTAATTTAGCTCTCTGACCACTGGGTCATCTCTTGGGAGTGATTGAAACCGAAGCTCTTTTATAGGATTTCAGATCATCTATTATAATGCACATTTTATGCCTAAATAAATCAGTGCCTATTACCTTTTGAGGAAGAATGTGATAAAAAGAATGTTATGAAAAAGGTCACAGATGTGAATTTTATGGACAGTTTTATATAAATGCCATTAGATGGCAACATTAGTTCACGAAGTTGTTCTGCTATTTAGTAGTTATCCACAGGTGCTGACAGTGTAAAATCACAGAAACCTAAGCTGCCAGAGCTTCAAGAGCCTGTGAAAGTATACGACGCAGTGTAAGGCAAGTAGAAGTTACTCCATAATTTCTACCATCCTTTTTTCCCCTCCTTTGAGATGGTATAGTTCAACCTCCCAGTTTTGCAAATGAAAAAAAAAAAAATGAGAGGGAATGAATTGCTAAGATTATACAGGTAATTTGCTGGTTGAATAGAAACTAGAACATCTACAACCTGTCTAAAAGACCCAGATGATGTTATTCTTCATTTTGAAACTAAGCACTGAACCTTGAGAGGAGAGCTTAGGATATACAACAATATGAATAATGTGATATCCTTTTGTCTTAAAAATGAAGCAATGAAAGCAACCCTATGCCTTTTAGAAATCCTACTTTGTGAACGAAGACTCAGCTATCTCCACCCAAGCAATTCCAAACCCCTTCTCCCTAGTCTGCTAAACAATATTCTATGCAAGAAAATATCTAAAATAATCACATACTCTCCTAGAGCTAAATGAGACTTTATCCTAACTTTTCACCCAAACAGGAATTCATTTTGTACCATCACTGACAGATTTTATTTTCTGAAGGCTAAAAATTTCCAATTCTTTCAATAATCCTTTGTATAGTTGTTTTCTGAAACTCAGAGGCACTGTATTAAGCAGTCAATATTGTTGTACTCAACTATAATAGATTGGATTATTGATTTTGATTTTTCACTTACAATAGGATTACACATCTACACACTTTGACAGGTACATTTGTAGCATCCTCCTAATACGGGTTGAGTATACCTGGCCTAGTGACTCGCTTTGGCCAATAAAAATTGATTGGAAATGATGCCAGTAGATGTTTAAAATAAATGGACATTATTTGGCTTGTCCTTTTGCCCTTCTGTGATCTGCCATAATAAATATATGCTCTGATAGTCTGAGTAGAAAAATGGGGAAAATGAGAAACAGATTTAAATTCAATCCACGGAGTATCCAAGCCCAATCATTCTGATGTCTAAGTCAGAAGCTTGGCAAATAAGTCAATGACCTGTGAATAATAAATATAAATGTTTGTGTTATAATTCACTGTGTTTTGAGGGTGGTTTATTATATAGTATTATTGAAACAATAGTCAACCATCTAAGGATGATGTAGGCTAGTAAATTTCTTCATTTTCTTATTGAAATTATTTTCTTTTACAGAAGTCACTTCTAGTGTGTGACAGACTTCAGTTTTATATCTTTCTTTTTTTTTTGAAGGTACAATTGACCTACAAAAATTTATGCATATTTAATGTATACGTCATGATAAGTTTGAGGATAAGTGTCCATGTTGTCATAAATGGCAGTATTTCCTTCTTTTTAAGACTGTATAATATTGTTTTGTATGTACCACATTTTCTTTATCCATTTATCTATTGATGAATATTTAGGTTGCTTCCATGTACTTGCTATTAGAAATAATTTTGCTATGAATGTGTGTATGTATCTCTTTGAGATACTCATTTAAATTATTTTAGGCAAAAGTCCAGAAGTGCTAGACCATATGGTAGTTCTATTTTTAATTTTTGAGGAACCTTTCTACTGTTAATAGCTGTATAATTTTCATTACTGCCAACAGTATACAAGAATTCCCTTTTCTCCACATCTTCACCATCACTAGTTATCTTTTCTTCTACTTTTTTTTTAATAATAGCCATCCTAACAGATGTGAGGAGATATCTCATCGTGGTTTTGATTTGAATTTCCCTGACGATTAGTTGTTGAGCATATTTTCATATAGTTGTTGGCCATCGGTACGTGTTCTTTGGAGAAATATCTATTCAGGCCTGTTGCCTGTTTTTAAAAATATTGAAGAATAGACTTAACTAAGGAAATAAAAGACTCGTACACTGAAAATTATTAAAAATTGGTGAAATAAATTGAAAAAGAAACAAATATATGAAAAAACTTAATGTCTTCATGGATTGGAAGGATTAATATTGACAAAATGTTAATGCTATCCAAAGTGATCTAGAGATTCAATGTAATCCTTATCAAAATTCCAATAACATTTTTATATAAATAGAAAAATATTTTCCTAAAATTTAAATGAAATAATTAGAGACCTTGACTAACCAAATCAATCTTGAACAAAATAAGAAGCATCACACTTACTGATTTCAAAATATATTACAAAACTATAGTAATCGAAACCATATGGCATTGGCATAAAAACAGGCATATTGACCAATAAGACAAAAGAAAATCAGAAATAAATCCAGAAATTTATGATAAACTTATCCTTGACAATGGGGGTAAATAATACATTATGTAGGAAACATAGTTTCTTCAAAAAATAGTGTTGGGAAAACTATATGTGCACATGCAACAAGAAAAAGAAAAAGAAAAAGAAATTGAACACTGTCTTACACTAAAATCAACTCAAAATGGATTAAAGACTTAAATATAAACCTGAAGGTGTAAATCTTCTAGAATAAAACAGAAGTAAAGCTTCTTGATATAGGCCTTAGCAATAGTTTCTTGGATATGACCCCAGAAGCACAGACAACAAAAGCAAAATTAGACAAGTGAGACTATACAAACTAAAAAATTCTGCACAGCCAAGGAAGCAATGAGTAAAATAAAAAGGCAACATACATAATGGGAAAAAAAAAGTATTGGCAAACCATATGTCTGATAAATGGTTAATACCCAAAATACATAAGGAACTCCTACCATTCAATAGAAAAAGGATAACCAAATTTTGTCTTTGCTTTTTATAAGTCTTCTTCATGTGATATTTTAGGTGGGCTGAAAAATCCCCTGCAGTGATTCTGAGTTCATCTTGCACACTGAAATACTGAAAAAAAGTTAAATTCACTCAAATAGGAACTTTCTGTAGAAGGGAAAACTGGTTTATAAAATGGAGATATTCCTCAAATTTACTTTGAATCTTCCAATGCCCCTTGAGAGAGTTTCTATGGAAATTGGGTTCAAGATATTTTTCTCCTTGCTTTCTTTTTTTCACTTGCATGCTACAATTGTATTTTATAACAAATTATCTTTTTTAAGCTCCCATAAATTCCCTGAAAATGGAGATGGGCAAATATTTTTAAAGATTTGATGGCTGCGAGAGTTAGAACAAATTATCAAGGAATCACAATTAGGCATTTTTATTTTTACATTTTTTTTCAACTGCAACTAGTTACGGGTCCCAAAAGTGCATCTGCACTTTACCACTAAATATCTTTAAAAGGACAAGTGGTTAATTATCTTAGCAAGTGGCTAATTATGCACATAAGGAGCCAATCGAAGAAGAAAAAATGTACACTCAAAAACTTGGAGATCTCTTTAGCACATTGAGTCTTAAGGTAGCTTACATGTATTGTGTGTTTATCATGTAATAAAGGAGGCAGCATTCATGAGCAGATATCAACAAACATTTACTTATATATGCAGGTATTTTTCATGACTTTAAAATTAATCACTGTGCTATGTTCTGTGGAAGATACCAAGATGAAACAGACTCTTATTCTGCTTTCAAGAAATATAACAAAACAAAATAAAAGAAACATAGGGTTTTACTGATATATAGCAAATATCTGAAACAAATCCAATAATTAAAGACAGTATATTAGTGTTTGTCTCTTTACAAAATATATTTAAAATGAGATAAAATAAACTGCAATGTCCTAAATAGGTAGCTTCCAATGCCAATTATTACTTTAATGTTAATATACTACCCAAACTCATGCATAGGTTCCTTGAGTAATTAAAAAAATAAGTTAAAGCACTCTGAGAAAGGAAGGCTCAGAAAGTGATTTGGGATAGACAGAGGTGAGTATGAGACTGGAAGATGATGGGATAATGATGGTTTAAAAGTGGGGAGTTGGAGAAAGAGAGAAAGGAAGATGTTAAAGACAACCTTTTGAATGCTACTTTAGAAAGGTTCCTGTGTCTCCTAAGAGTATAGATCTGTTTGTCTTGTTCGTGTATCTCCTTCAATAGAACCAGAGGACAGGTTACCATTTTATCTCCAAAGCCTAGCCCAATATCTACATATAGTAGACATTCAAAAACATTTGTCGAATGGAAAAGATTTCATACATCTGCACAAATGATGGATAACTGATGTTTTTGCATCTATTTCTACTTATATTTAAGTCATTGGGGGCCAGAGTCTTAAACTTCCTCCCATTTAGGCGAATCCAGCTTATAAACAAAATTTGTTGAGTCGATATCTAGTTTTAATTTTATATTTTAAATAAATGCCTTCAGAAGTAGCATGTGTTCTCCAGGTCACCTCAGTCATTGCTACTTCTTACAGTCTAATGCCCAGCCTGCATCACTCCCTTATACTACTTGCATTTGTGTTAGAGAGTTTGTCAGGTACACGTTTGTCTCTTTACTCGATAATTATTCTTATTTCTCTTGTGTCTTCTCCATTTTTTCTCTTAATTTCCTCTTCTCTTTTATCCCACAAACATTTTTGACCATTTACTATGTACCAGAACCTACAGTAGGCAATAGTATAATGAATAAAAGACACTTTCCCTGTCCTGGGAGAGTGCACAGTATAGTTGAGAGATGGACAAGTAAATAACCTATTATAATACTGCATGTATAGTCTATCCATACATAGTATGTCATAAGAACATACAGCTATTAGTTCCCTTTATCTGTTTTATTTTCCTCTAACTATCGCTTACCTTTCACCATTCATCTTTCTTATTTTTTTTTTTTTGGAGGTAAGAACTATTTCAAAGTCAACTGAGATAAGAAGCTGGGTCAAAATTTCTGTTCATCCAGAATGCAGGAAAATTGACCATCTACACATTCACTCATCCTTGCACCATGGTGTCATGTAAAGCATATAGATTTTGGAATATAACATAGGTTTGAATGATGTGTCTGTCAATTAATGATTTGCATAAATAAATTAAACTCTCTGAGCCTCAATTTTCTAATTTTTAAAATGAAGATAATGATACCTATCTTATATTTGGGTTGTTAAGGGATTCAACATAATTTACCTAAATCATGTTGCACAGTGCCTTCTACTTGGTATGTAATCATTACTAGTAGCTCTTGTTATTCACTCATTAAATGTATTTATTGAATATTTATTATGCGTATCTATTATATGTATATATTATGACTCAGCCTTACCTATAGGTTTTGGGGAAAGAAGGTATGGTCCCTGACTTCAGGGTCAAGTAGCGACTATTTAGTCTAAGACAAATAACTGAAACTCTTGTTTTAGATTCTGACCATAAGATGAAAATATTTGTGTAACAAAATAAAATTAGATTTTATGTATTTAATTATTATTATAGAGATCAAAAGTGATTTATTAAATGCCGTAATGTTACATTTTCCAAATCAAGAAAATAAAATGGAAGCTTTAAATTTGTTAAATTTAAAGATATACCACACATAGACTCTGGGCAACTCCCAAATTTATGCTTTGACTATCATTATAGGTCTCAGGCATAGGAACTTTCTAATTTTATTCATTAACTCATTTCTCAATCTTGGATACTTAGGATACCCTG
>NW_006433963.1:646344-671211 GCF_000325575.1 Pteropus alecto
CATCACCACTTAAAGAAAAAATCAACAGAGAAATTTGACTCAAATCAAACTTGGTTAGATTGTGTGAATACACTTAAAGGTAGGGAGGTAGTATAGTACAGTGGTTAAGAGCACAGACTCTAGAGCCACAGGTCCAAGTTTGAAGCTCACTTTAACGTTTATAAACTATATCACCTTAGGTAATTTCCACAATTTCTCTGACCTAAGTTTCTTCTTCTATAAAATGAAGATGGAAACAATAACACCTATATTTTAGGATCATTATGAGAATTAAATGACTTAATACATATAAAGTACTTAGAATAGTGGTGCCTAAGTGTTATATAAGCAGTAGCTGTTATTGTTGCTTATATAATATAAAGTACATGTAACTTCATTAAAGCCATACCCCTCTGATAAACACTTGATGTTCTTAATTGAAGAGAAGGTAGGCTTCTGGGGCAAGGACAGAAAAATATAGGTAATTCTCTTTTAAAATTGAAAATACTAAGATGGTATTTGATCTAAAGATGGTGAGTAGATCCAATAAGGTAATGGTCTCCCAATAGAGTGGAAAGAAGAGAGGAGGAAATATTTAGGTGATAGTTAGGCCTTAGCAGGGTGCTACAGGGCTTGGGCAGCCAGGAGTAACTGCAACAAGCCGAGAGATAAGTGCCTAAGATAAATTTTATCCATTACACTGAAAGAAACAAATTAACAAGACAAACAAACAAAAACTCATAGACACAGACAACAATGTAGTGGTTACTAGAAGGAAATGGGAGGGTGAATGTGGGAAAGGGTAAAGGCTGTTAAATATATGGTGACAGAAGGAGATTTGACTTGGTGAAAACAATGCAATATACAGACAATGTATTATAGAATTGTACACTTGAAACCTATACAATTTTATTAACCAATGTCAACCAAGTAAATTTAATTTTAAAAATGTACTCTTTTCAAAATATTTTTCATGGGAAACTAGAGGCCTTTTTATATGAAAATTATGTTATTCACTTAGTCAGTATACTAAATATTATTCTATTAGAATGAAGCATATAGACTTGGAAGGATTCTAGAAAACTATTGTGTGTTAAAATTGGGTCATTACCTCAAAAGCAAAGGAAGTAAAAACTAAAATAAATGAATGAGACTACATCAAACTAAAAAGCTTCTGCTCAGCAAAAGAAATTGTCAACAAGATAAAAAGAGAACCATTCGAATGGGAAAATATATTTGCAAGCAACACTTCCGATAAGGGCCTAATATCCAAAATATACAAAGAACACATACAACTCAATAACAAAAAATCAAATGATCCAATCAAAATAAGGGGCAGGGGATCTGATAGTCACTTCTCCCTAGAGGACATACAAACGGCCAACAAATATATGAAAAGATGCTAACATCGCTAGATATTAGGAAAATGCAAATCAAAAGCACAATGAGATACCATCTCGTACCTGTCAGAATAGCTATAATTAACAGGACAAGTAATAACAAATGTTAGAGAGGATGCAAAGTAAAAGGAACCCTCATACACTGCTGGTGGGACTGCAAATTGGTACAGCCACTACAGAAAACAGTATGTAGGTTCCTCAATAAACTAAGAATTGATCTACCATATGATCCAACAATCCCTCCACTCGGTATTTACCCCGAAGACTTGAAAACCCATATCTGAAAAGATATTTGCACACCAATGTTTATAGCAGCATTATTTACAGTGGCCAGGACATGGAAGCAACCGAGGTGTCGTATGATAGATGATTGGATAAAGAAGCTGTGGTACATACATACAATGGAATATTACTAAAAGCGAAATAAGCCAGACAGAAAAAGTTGAAAATCACACGATATCACTTATATGTGGGATATAAGCCTAAAAGCAACAAATAAACAGAACAAACAAACAGAGACTCATGGACATGGACTATAGACTAGTGGTTACCAGATAACTATAGAGTAGTGGTTATTAGTGGGGTGGGGGAGAAAAGAAGAGGTAGATGGGGTAAAGGGGGTCAAATATAGTGGGGTAGGGGTAGGGTGAAGTGGTTAAAGGGTATCAAATATATGGTAGCTGAAGGAAACTGGACTTTGGGTGGTAAACACACAATAGAATATACAGATGTCAAATGATAATGTACACCCGAAAATTATATAATTGCATTAACTAATGTTACCTTAATAAACTTAAAAAAAAGTTTATATCATAAAAAAGAAATATCAAAAATATTGGGTCATTATAACAGATTTAGATTCATTTTTATTTTATTTCCAACTGCTATTCTGACTTGCATAGTTGCTTTCCAATCTGCTGGGAATAAAAAAAGGTGATTAAAAGGTAATCTAAAAGCAGCTTAGAATGGTATGTTTCAAATGGAATTATGTGCTAATCACTAGATTACTGTGTTAGATGATCAGTAATTCATTTTTTCCCCATAATTGAAAGAACATAGCAAAAAATATTCTCAAAGTGATTGTTTAAATGTGTATTGGCAAACTGTTAATTGATATTTTTCATTAGCTTTATATGATACAAATCACAGTTCCAGAGAACCTAAAATGCCCCTGTATTCCTCTTTGTCACAAGAAATCTTACTTGTAACAGGAGTATTCTATTGCTGTTTTTGCTAGGATTTGTAGTAATATTGGGAAATTTGACTAAATTCACTATCAACAAAAAGAGATAAATAAATTTATTTAACTAAGGTCCATATAACTGCAACTGACATAGTAGTCCGTGATTTACACCAAGATATTTTAGCTTTTCTTAAAGGAGAAATTCTAAGTACAGTTAATTTGATTAAAGATAATATATAGAAGGAAATTTTCCGTTACTTGTAATACGATATAACATTTGACCTAATGATCAGATGAAAACACTTTTTACATAATACAATTATACTATGAAACTTTATGAAACTCTAGATGCTTTGAGATATTATTCAGGCAAATAACAACAAGTTTCAAATATGAAACAGACATGTAAATAATAGCACACACAGCTATATTAGTAACCTGACAAATGAAAATCACATTGGTTATAAGTCTTTGGCTAGGAGGTCTAGAGAGGTGTTAGTTGGTTCATGGTTATGCATTCATGTAAGTTCTCTACTTCCTCACCTTTCTCCAAAGCATCAAAGGTAAGTTGTCACTCTAAGAATTAGACTCTTTGAGTTTCTTATAATTTTTTAATAATTTCTGTCTCCACCATAATCAATGTTTAGGTTTATACTATTTTCTGTTTTTCTTGTAGTTATTGTCATGGGAGCAAATTAATAGATACTATGCCATTCCATATTCTCTTCACAAATTTTGCCTTAAGAATGGAATTGTTTTTGTCCACTTCTTTCTTGTTGCAGTGTTTATTACCGGAATGAGATACAATAAGTTATAATGCCAAGTGTCATATGTGAAAGACCATAAAAATTTAAAAGATTCATAAAAACTAACTTTAACCTCTTAAATGATCTTCATTTTGATTGGCTGCCTATAATACCTTATTTCTATGGGTTACTGAGACTGTAAGCAGAAAGAATAGGAATGGGTAGTGAATCAAACTGCAGAAATCCTGTAAAGGTCAAAATTAGTCTTCCACCTAGAATATATAAGCTTTCATAATTTCAGGAAACTTTCTTGGATTTAAATTAGAAATGGATATAGAAATATGATAATGTGAATCTTTTCTAATGATAGTGAACACAAAAGAGATATTTAACCTTTTTTTCTAGGAATTCCTGCATTATCATACAGGAGTTACTTTTGAATTCTCTTCCATAATGGTAATAAAACATATTAATGGTTAAAATGCTTAAAGTAAGAGAATAGCAGTAGTAGTTGCCTATGCTTTAGGTTAGGAATTCCATGGGCATCCCTTTGTACCAGAATTTTTTTTTTAAATGATGTGTCAACACACTATTGTGTTTCAATGTGTTGTGAGGTGTGTCACAAAGAATGTGTTACTAATGATAGTTATAATAGCAAAGTGTATGAATTATTTGCCTTTTTAGAAATTAAATCAAAACAGATTTCAGGCTGTCTTGATGATATCACTCTCAAACTCCTGCATTACAGTTATTGTCCAGGAAATTCCACATAACCCTGGGACAATTCATCAAGTGTGTTGCTCATGTAAATGTCAACTGTCCTGTATATTGCAATGAGGAAGATGCTGTGAATCACTATAGTAGTTGATACTAAAAAAAATCCTTTCTATTTTGTTTAGATAAATTTTAACCATATGTCAATGTTTCTTATAGATATAGAACATAGAAAAAAAGGAGAAATGACCAGAACAATACAAGTTAATGTCAAATGAGTCCTTACTATGTGTCAGGCACTAAGTTAAACATTTTGAATGAATTACATTTTTAATTTTTACAACAACCCTATTAATTAGGGTGCAATTATTATTTCCATTTTATAGATGAGAAAATTAAACACAGAAGTTAAAGAGCTTGGACTCTTCCAGTCAAGATGACATAGTATATAGACACTGTGCTCACCCCTTCTTACAACCTCATCAAAACTACAACTAAACTACAGAACAGCCATCATTGGGAGTTGCCTGAGGTCTGGCTAAACAAAAATGTTACAATTGGGGGCATACATAAGAGACCACCTTGAGACTGGAAGGAGGAATGGAGATGCAAAATGGGCTAGTCACACAACAATATGTAGTGGTTGAGAAATGGGAGGGTTATCATGGCTGTGAAGGTCTCCCAGAGGAGCAAGGGATCCCAGCCCCACATAGGACTCTCTAGCCTAGGATTCCAGTGCCAGAAAGAGGCATTCGCAAATTGCTGGCTGTGAAAATCAGCAGAATTTTTGACTGAGTAAGACAGAGTGCTGCGGGAGTCACAGATATTCTTCTTAAATGGTCCCACAGGCGAACTTACTGATGGACACACTCGCTCTGAGTTCTGGGGCTGGGGAAGCAGCTCGAAAAGTGCCAACGACATATGGGGAGGAATTGAATTGTCTGGCTTCAGGGCAAGGGCTGGAGGGGCAGCTTTCTCCCAGACAGAAGTACTGGTAGAGAGTTTTGTTCCTTTGCTGAGTCCTCTCTACACCCAATGGACAGACACAAGCAGCCACCACATCTGAGTCTCCATCAACCTGGCTAACACTGGTCATCCTGCACTGGTTATTCCCTGAGACCCTGCAACTCCCAACTTGCAAGCCAAACCAAGCCACTCCAGTGGCTTTTCCATATAAATAGTCTGACTTGGTTCATGCTGCAGATATTTCCAAAATATCTAGAAGTTTTACAAAACCCAAACAAGCAGCATTTGGCCTTGGTGTGCCTCTTACTGCTTGCTGAGCTGTCCCAAGCCAACTCTAGGGATAGCCAGCCTCGGTTTCCAGCTTCACCTCTTGAGGTATCTCTAAGGCCAACATTGGTGGCAGCCATGGGCAGATTGTTTGGCGACTCTTGTCAGGTTGCCCTGGGCAGTACACGAGCTGCCTCTGAACTTGTCCCACTGCAGTAATCCTACCAGAAGGCCCTAGTGGCTTTGACTCATGCTGAAACACCACCTGGCACTGTATACAAAGACAACATATCCAAAAGGCAGACTCAGAAGGCACAGAGCTCTGCTAAAGCAAATCTTGCTCTGGAGGGTCAGCCCTTCACCTGCTACTCCTCACAACCAACTATTCCAAGAGTCAGTCCCTATCAATGAAGTACAAACAACATCCAAAGCTGAATACAACAGGTGGGCACACACAACCCATACAAGTGACACACCTGGAACACTTAGCTCAAGCAATCAGGGAAGACTATGCTACGAGGACCCATAGGGCACCTACTACATAAGGCCAATCTACAAAGAGTCCTAATTAACATATAGAAACAAACACAGGGAGGCAGGCAAAATGGGAAGACAAAGAAATATGTCCCAATTAAAAGAACAGGACAAAGCTCCAGAAAAAGAACTAAACAAAATGGAGACAAACAATCTATCAGAAGCAAAATTCAAAACCCTGGTTATAAGAATGCTCAAAGAACTTAGGGGAGAGTAGATGAACTCAGTGAGAATCTTAACAAAGAGAAAACACAAAACTGAAGATAGAAAACATAAAAAAGAGCCAGTCAGAAATGAAAAATACAATAACTAAAATGAAAAATATTTTAGGAGGAATCAGCAATAAATTAGATGAAGCAGAGGATCAAATCAGTAATTTAGAAGACAGGGTAACAGAAGACACCAAATGAGAACAGCAACAAGAAAAAAAATTTTTAAAAATGAAGATAGTTTAAGGAGTCTCTGGGACAACATAAAGTGTACCAACATCTGCATCATAAAGTTACCAGAAGGAGAAGAGAAAGCACAAGAAACTGAAAACCAATTTCAAGAAATAATGATGGAAAACTTTCCTAATTTGGTCAAGGAAATAGAAATAAAAAATTCAGGTAGTATAGAGAGTTGTAAACAAGGTGAAATTAAAGAGACCCACATTAAGACATATCATCATCAAAATGCCAAAGTTTAAAGACAAAGAGAGAACCTTAAGAAAAGCAAAAGAAAAACAGATACCTACAAAGGATCTCCCATAATACTGTGAGTTGATTTTTTTTTTCCTTTTTTTAAATTAAGTTTATTGGGGTAACATTGGTGAATACAATTATATAATTTTCAAGTGTACATTATAATTAGACATCTGTATATTCTATTGTGTGTTTATCAACCAAAGTCCAGTTTCCTTCAGCTACCATATATTTGATCCCCTTTACTCACTTCATCCTCCCCCTACCCCACTATATTTGATGCTTTTTAATCATCTACCTAGCCCCTCCTCCCCCACCCCATACTCTCTGTTAAGCACTAGTCTATAGTCCATGTCCCTGAGTCTCTGTTTGTCCTGCCTATTTGTTGCTTTTAGGCTTATATCCCACATATAAGTGATATCATGTGATTTTCAACTTTTACTATCTGGCTTATTTCGCTTAGCATGATTATCTCGAGGTCCATCCATGTTGTTGCAAATAACAGTATTTCATCTCTTCTTATGGCTGAGTAATATTCCATTATACCAGGGCTTCTTTAGCCAATCATCTATTGTAGAACACTTCGGTTGCTTCCATGTTCTGGCCACTGTGAATAATGCTTCTATGAACATAGGTATGCAAATATCTTTTCAGATATGAGTTTTCAAGTCTTCGGGGTAAATACCCAGTAGAGGAATTGCCTCATTATATGGTAGATCAATTCTTAGTATATTGAGGAACCTTCCTACTGTTTTCCATAGTGGCTGTACCAATTTGCAGTCCCACCAGTAGCGTATGAGGGCTCCTTTTTCTCTGCATCCTCTCCAACATTTGTTACTATTTGTCCTGTTGATTATAGCTATTTTAACATGTGTAAGATGGTAGATCACTGTGGTTTTGCTTTGCATTTCCCTAATAGCTAGTGATGTTGAGCATCTCTTCATATATTTGTTGGTCATTTGTGTGTCATCAAGGGAGAAGTGTCTGTTCGGGTCCTATGCACATTTTTTTTTTTTTTATCGTATCATTTGTTTTTCTTGTGTTATTGAGTTGTATGAGTTCTTTGCATATTTTGGATATTAGGCCCTTATCGAAGATGTTGCTTGCAAATATATATTCCCGTTCTGATGGTTTTCTCTTTACCTTGTTGATGGTTTCTTTTGCCGAGCAGAAGCTTTTTAGTTTGATGTA
This sequence comes from Pteropus alecto, assembly GCF_000325575.1. Classification (NCBI taxonomy): domain Eukaryota; kingdom Metazoa; phylum Chordata; class Mammalia; order Chiroptera; family Pteropodidae; genus Pteropus; species Pteropus alecto. The sequence continues at coordinate 654,008 of NW_006433963.1, forward strand.
GTCTCATTCATTTATTTTAGCTTTTACTTCCCTTGCTTATGAGGTCAAACTCATAAAATCCTCCTTAAGTCCAAGGTCCTTGAATTTAGCTGCTGTGTTTTCTTCTATACATTTTATTGTTTCAGGTCTTATATTCAGGTCCTTAATCCATTTTGAGTTAATTTTCGTGTGCGGTGATAGACAATAGTCTAGTTTTATTCTCTTGCAAGTGGCTTTCCATTTTTACAAACACCATTTATTGAAGAGGATTTTCTTTCTCCATTGTATGTTTTTGGCTTCTTTGTTGAAAATTATTTCCATATAAATATGGGTTTACTCGACTCTTGATTCTGTTCCACTGGTCAATATGTCTGTTTTGCTGCCAATACCATGCCGTTTTGATTACTGTCACTTTGCAGTATAATTTGAAGTCGGACAGAGTGATGCCTTCAGTCTCATTCTTTTTTCTCAGGATAGTTTCACAATTCGGGGTCTTTTGTGCTTCCGTACAAATCTGATGATATTTTGTTCTATTTCTTTAAAAAATGCTGATGAGATTTTGTTGGAGATTTAATTAAATCCATATAATGCTTTAGGTAATAAGGTCATTTTAACTATGTTGATCCTTCCACTCCAAGAACACGGAATATCTTTCCTTTTCTTTATATCTTCTTTGATGTCTTCTAATAGGGTCTTATAGTTTTCATTTTATAGGTCCTTCACTTGTTTCATTAAATTAATTCCTACGTATTTTATTCTTATTTTTGCAATTGAAAAAGGAATTATTTTTCCACTTCGTTTTCTGATATTTCGTTATTAGACTATAGGAAAGCTATGTATTTTTTGAATGTTGATTTTGTATCTAGAGATTTTACTATATTTGTTTATTGTTTCTAGTATTATAGTTGTGGTATTTTTAGTGTTTTCTATATAAAGAACCATGTCATCCACAAATAGTGACAGTTTGACTTCTTCTTTTCCTATTTGAATGCCTTTTATATCTTTCTCTGGTCTGATTTCACTCGGAAGGACCTCCAATGTTATATTGAGTAACAGTGGCAATAGTGGACAGTGTTGCCTTGTTCCTAATCTTACAAGGAAAGTTCTTAGTTTTTCACCATGAAGTATAATATTGGTTGTGGGTTAGACATAGATGGCCTTTATTATGTGAGGTACCTACCTTCTATACCGATTTTCTTAAGTGCTTTATCATAAATGGATGCTGTATCTTGTCGAAGCCATTTTTTTTTTAGCTATTATTGATATGATCATAGGATTCTTATTTTTTTTTCATTTGTTTATGTGGTGTATCATATTAATCAATTTGCCTGTGTTGAACCATCCCTGTGCCTCTGGGATGAAGTCCACTTGATCATGGTGTATAATATTTTTAATATGTTGCTGTATTTGGTTGGCTAGTATCTTATTTAGGATTTTTGCATCTGTGTTCATGAGAGACATTGGTGTGTTGTTTGCTATTTTTGTATTATCTTTATGAGGTTTTGATAGCAGAGTAATAACGGCCTCATAAATGAGTTGGGGAGTATTGTCTCCTTTTCGATTATTTGGTAGAGTTTGAGGAGAATAGATATTAAGTCTTCTTTGAACATTTGGTAGAATTCACTGGTGAAGCCATCTGGTCCTGGACTTTTACTTTTTGGTAGGTGTTTGATGATTGTTTCAATTTTCATACTGCTGATCAATCTATTTAGATTTTCTAGTTCTTGATTCAGTCTAGGAAGGTTGTGTTTTTCTAAGTACTGGTCCATTTCTTCTAAGTTATTAAATTTGGTTTTATATACTTTTTCATAGTATTCTTGAATGATCCTTTGTATTTATGCATGTCTTGCTTCATTTCTCCTCTTTCATCCCAAATTTTGTTTATTTGTGTTCTTTCTTTTTTTTCTTTAGTGAGTCTAGCCAGGTGTTTGTCAATTTTATTAACCTTCTCTAAGAACCAGCTCTTTTTGTGTTTATTTTTTTTAACATTTTTGTTTTCAATTTCATTTATTTCTGCTCTAATTTTGATTATTTCTTTCCTTCTGCTGACTTTAGGCTTTATTTGTTCTTCTTTTTCTAGGTTTTTTTGTTTTTTTTGTTTTTTGTTTTTTTAAGATGAAGCTTTAGGTTGTTTATTTGGTCTCATTCTTGATTTTGGAGATGGGCCTGTAATGATATGAACATTCCTTTTATGACCGCTTTTGCTGTGTCCCAAAATTTTGTTATGTTAAACTATCATTATCATGTGTTTCTCTTATCTCTTGGTCTCTCTTTTTATTACTTCTCTAACCCAGTTATTCTTCAGTAGTATGTTGTTTAATCTCCATGTATTTGTATTTCTTCCAGTTTTATTTTTGCAGTTAATCTCTACTTTCAAAGCATTATGATCAGAGAATACGGTTGGTATTATTTCAACCCTCTTATATTTGTTGAGTCTATCTCTGTGTCCCAGTATGTGGTCAATCCTTGAGAATATTCCATGTGCACTAGAGAAGAAAGTATAAGCGGCTATTTTAAGATGGAAGACTCTGTAAAAGTCAATTATGTCCAGTTGGTCTAATGTGTCATTTAAGGATGTTATTTCCTTATTGATTTTCTGTTTACATGATCTGTCCATATCCAGGAGTGGAGTATTTAGGTCCACTACTACGATGGTGTTTTGGTCTGTTTCTCCCTTTAGTTCTGTTAGTAATTGCTTTACATATGTCGGGGCTCCCTGATTGGGAGCATAGATATTAATAAGTGTTATGTCTTCTTGGTGCATGATTCCCTTTATCATTATGAAGTATCCCTCAGTATTTTTCTTTACCTTTTTTATTTTGAAGTCTATTTCATCTGATATTAGTACCGCTACTCCCGCTTTTCTCTGAGTGCCGTTTGTTTGAAATATCATTTTCCATCCTTTCACTTTGAGTCTCTATTTGTCTTTGGAGCTGTGATGTGTCTCCTGGTGGCAGCATGTGTTTGTGTTTTGTGTTTTTGATCCATTATGCAACTCCATGCCTTTTTATTGTTTAGTTCAATCTATTTACATTTAGAGTGATTATTGAAATATGAGGTCTTCTTATAGCCATTTTTTCTTTTTGCTTTCTGGTAGCTCGGTGTTTCCATTGCTTCTTTTTCTTTGTGTTTCTGTTTTCTTTATTTTCATTGTCTTTTGTATGTTTTACCTCTTGTTGTTCTTGTTTTATGTTATACACTTCGGTTCTAAATCTTTGGCATGTGGTTATCATTATGAATATGTAAAGATCCATTTTCTTCTGCATGTGCTTTATCTCCATACCCCTTTACAAATATGGATCTTTAAATCTTCCCTTTTTCAGTCATTGTTTTCTCAATTTGTTCCTATGTATGCTGAACATTCATTACTATCTTGCTATAGCTCTTCTCTTCTTATCATTTAAGCTTATAATGTCCTGTTCTTATTAAGGGTTGCACTCTTTTGCTTCTATTTGCCTGATCGTCACTTTACTCTTAATTATGTTTTTTTTTTTTTTGTCATTTTATTTTAAGTGAGCTGACCCTTTTCAGTATTTCCTTTAGTGCAGGCCTTGTAGTGGAGAATTCCCTCAATTTTTGTATGTCTGGAAAAGTCTTAATTTCTCTTTCATATCTAAAGGAGAGCTTAACTGAATACATTATTCTAGGCTGGTAGTTCCTTTCATTGAATATTTTAAATATTTGATTTCATTACTTTTTGGTGTGTGAGGTGTGCGCTGGAAAGTCTGACATGAATCTAATAGGTTTACCTTTATTAATTGTAACTTAGAAAGTTACAATTTTCTTCTCTCTGACTTCCCTGATAATTCTGTGTTTGTCATTGATTTTTGATAACTTTAATACAATGTGTCTCGGAGAAGACCTTTTTGGGTTGAAGTAATTGGGTGTTCTGTTAACTTCTTGAATTCCAAGTTCCAGCTCCTTCCTTAGATTTGGGAAATTCTTGTCAACTATTTATCTGAAAATGCTCTCTAGATCCCTGTTCCTTTTCCTCACCTTCAATAATGCCCATTATTCTTATGTTTTCTATTCCTGATGGTATCAGCTAGTTCTTGAATTTCTCTTTCATTATTTTTCATTCTTTAGCTTCTCTCTTCTTCCTTCTGATTTATTTCTAGATTTCTGTCTTCGATATCACTAATCCTTTCCTCAATTTGGTCGACTCTATTCACCAAGCTTGCCATTTCATTTTTCATCTCTTGTAGTGTGTTCTTCATCTCTAGAAGTTCTATTTGGTATTTTTGAGTGTTTCAATCTCCTTGCTCTGCTCATCTAAGTGCTTTTTTTTTTTTTCAATTCCTGAAATTGTTGATATTCCTCGGTTAGGAATTCACTGAATTTTTTCAAAAGTACCATACTGAATTCTTTCATTTAAGTCACGCTTTTTTTTTTTTTTTTAATGTTTGTAAGCTTTTTTTCTGGAGATTTTTCTCTTTCTTTCTGAGATGCCTTATAACCTTGGTTTTCATGGTGTTTAATGAACTATTTCTGTGCATGGGCATCAAATCAAATGTAGTCTGCTTTTTTTTCCAGAAAGAAGATTTATTATATAAAAGTCTTTATTTAGCCTGCTGCTAAGAAGGCTCTTTTCTTTTGGTTTCCAGTAGGTGACGTCTAAGCCTCTTGGATTCCTGCTTTATGTAAAATCTTAAAAATACCTTTTTATTTTCTGCTAGATATTTAATTACAATCACTACCCTTAGTTTCAGTCCCTGTCAGTGTTAGCAATAGTTTTGGTAGTGTTTGCTCAGATTCTCCTGGGGCTCTGTAGTGTTCAGTCTCAGAGAGTACAGGGGGAGGGGCCCTTTGGGTTGGGGATTGGAGGCTGTGGCTCAGCCTCGGTTTTGCAACCACAGACGGTAAATTCAACTGTTGTTTCTCTTCCGTCCCACTTCTCTGCTTTCTGCCCTGATGACTGGGCCCTGCTGCCAGCTGGGTACAAGGAGCTCATAGGTTTCCCAGGCCAGGCTGTTCAGGGAACTCGCTGCTCTCCGCTCCTTCTCTCCTCTCCTTCTTCCTATAGGTAACTCTTGTGACTGCAAGAGGCAGCTTCTTTATTTCTCCCAGTCCACCACCCAGCACCTGGGGTTCTGACCTGTGGTAGCTCTTACGCACAGATACCACACTCAGACATACAGGTGTGCAGTTTGGGTGTTTTTTGTTGCATTTTAGATGTTCAGTTTATTGTTGTTTCAAAGGGAGAGATCTGGGGACGTCTCTCTGCCATGTTTCCAAAGATCCCTGTTGGCTGATTTTTCAACAGAAACTTTGTAAGCAAGAAGGATTAGTAGGAAATATTCAAACTGATGAAAAGCCAAGACCCAATCTCAGGATTACTCTACCCAGCAAAGCTATCATTTAGAATAGAAGGACAGGTAAAATGCTTTCCAGATAATAAAAGCTAAAGGAGTTCATCAACACTAAACCAATATTACACGATATGGTGGAGGGACTTCTTTAAGAGGAAGAAAAAGGAAAAAAAGATAAAAAGTGAGAATAATAAAATGGCAATAACTATATATCTATAAAACTTCCTTCAAATGAGAAAGAATTAAAAGTTCCAATCAAAGATAGGGTGCCTGAATGGATAAGAAAACAAGACCCTTATATATGTTGTCTATTAAAGACACTTCAAATTGGAATACATACACAGACTGAAACTAAAGAGATGGAAAAAGATATTTCATTAAAATGGAAACAGATAAACAAACAAAAAATTGGGTAGCAATTCTTTTACCAGACGAAATAGACTTTAAAGGAAACACTATAACAACAGATATAGAAGAACTCAGTTATCTCATTCTGATTATTTATCCAAAGAAACCCAAAATGCTATTTTAAGAGACGGAAGAATCAATATGTTCATTGCAGCATTATATACAATAGTCAAGATATGAATCCTACCTGAGTGTCCATCAATGCATAAATGGATAAAGACGTGGTGGTACATATATACAAAGGAATATTACACAGCCTTAAAAAAATCTTGCCATCCTCAACAATATGGATGCACTTGGGTGTATTGTACTGAATAGGATAAGTCACACCGAGAAAGAGAAATGCCATATAATTTCACTTACATGTGGAATCTAAAGAACAAAATAAGAGAACAAACAAAACAGAAACAAACTATATAGAGAATATTTTGATGGTTGCTAGATGGGAAGTGGAGTGGGAGTGGGTGAAAAAGAGGAAGAGATTAAGAAGTAAGAATTGATAATTACAAAATAACAAAATAATCATAGGGATGTAAAATATAGCCTAAGGAATATAGTCAATAATATTAAAAAAAGAAAAAAGAATTTAAAGGGCTTGCTCCATGTCCCACACAGGCAGTTAAGCTATAGACCTGGATTTTAAAACCATGTCCAAATTCAATGTGCAAAAATGTAATCCTCAGAGCTTCAGTGATTTAAAGTTTATGGTTTGTGGTAGGTGCTCAATAAATGTTTGTTGAATTAGTGAATGGTTCTTGTATCATTAAAACCATATCTCCCCAGGAAGTACATAACTAGTTTTTGAGGGATTATTCCTTGGTTATCCATTTAATTGTGTTGCTTTTCCCTAGGTTAGAGCTTGGACTAGATTTGTAAGAAATCAACCCAGCCAGGAGCAGACGCTTAACCAACCAGAAAGCATCTCATGTGGATAGCCAGGGTTTCCAGAGTCCAAGTGTATTTCCAGGCAGCACCAGAGACAGGAGCTTATTTCTAGTTCACTAAGAACTCAGAACAGGCTAGTTTTATTCAGATACTGCTTCCCCCACACAGATGTTCCCCGCAAAAAGAAAAACCCAAAGAAATGAAAGATCAATGTTTAGAGTCATAAAAAATTATTGAATGGCAGGAAAAGAATTTGTACCAGCCATTTTTTATTGTTAAAATTGTGCCTTGTTTTTTGAAAAAAAATTAATAGAGATAATTGTAGTTGTACATGAAGTTATAAAGAACAATATAGAAAGACCGGTGTACCCTTAACCAGGTTTCACACAATGGTAACATCTTGCAAAACTATAATGCAATATCAGAACCAAGATATTGTCATAGATACATCTGGGTTGGCTTTTGACAAAACTCAAATGCATTTGCTCAGTCATTTAGGGTCCCATTGGAGCAGTGTTTGTTATTACATTTATGTGACTCTACCCAAAATTTATCTCTTCCCTTGAAGATCATGGCTAACAGCATTGGCAGTCTGTCTTAGAAGGCTTAGCTAAGAAGATAGCACAGTCATGAGATTGTTCACTGCATTTCTACCCTTTCTCCTAAGATAAGCATGTTTTTGCTCCCTATTATTCTATGCTTATTGAAGAGTGCAAACACAGGCCCATTGAGAATGACTTTCTTATTTCTCTGATTATTTTTTACCAGTGTTAGGGAATATATTTCACACTGACCATATTTCCCCCAAAATAATTGGAAATTTTGAAATAGTGCTATAAGCCTCACTTTGTTGAATGCATTTAGAAAAGGAAAACAACACATAAAGAAAAAAATAAAGGCAGAATACATTCTGTACTGGAATATTTTTTGTTAGAGATTCAGTTTTCTTCAATCTTGAAAAATCGTCTTAACATGTAAACTAAACAGTTACACTTTAAACATCGGTGCTATTTCCCCACAAGTTTCTAAATTCATAGAAATTATTTCATCCATTGGTAGTCAACAGAAAGACACACACACAAAAATCTCAATGAGGCTGGCTTTTAGCTGAGAACAATTTGATTACAAAAAGTGCTTGCCAGACTTGCATTTTTTTTTCCTTTTTGTTTAAATCACAATACCCCTAAATTTTCTAACAGAAATTTTTTTTTGTCTGGAAATATATTTGTCATGCTCTTCTTTGCCTACTGTCTTTACCATGACACAAATCTCATACAATAAAATCCATAGTGAGAGCAGAACAATTGCACAGAATCTTGTTATTTTTGGAGTATGATTCTCAACACCTGCTGGTGAGGCTTTCACTCCTCCTAAACTCAAACACAATTTATTAGTTGCAGAACTGTAGGACAGACTAGTCTTCTAACTGGGAAAGAAATGAAAATAAGAAAATAAGGGGGAAAATATTTTTCATTGCTTGTGTTACCTGTCATTTATTCCAAGTTTTCAAAGTGTGAAGAAGGGGGCCAGGAAGCAAGTTTTAGAAGCTTGCAATGTATTTATCATTCTACACTTTATCCCTTTAAAACTTTTCTTATTATTAAAATAATTCAAATTCATCAGGACTAAATTCAATTTTATGAATTTGCAAATAATGCTATAACTTTTAGTGTCTATGTATGTAGGTCAACTAACCATTGTATCTACGTTGAGTTCAACAAAGATATACAATATTATTAATACAGCACAAATAAATGCTGTGTTTGAGTATGAAAGTGCATTATAAAAAATAACAATAAATATATAGAGTAATGGCACTCAGATTGGCAATAGCACATATCTTCAGCACTCTCTAGCTCTCATTTAATTGTTAGTTGTGTACATTTCTATCTTATTTCTATTTTCCTTAGGAATTATTAGCTCCTCGAAGTCTGTACCTTACTCCACACCTGTCACATCTCACCCCAACAATGTCTTGCAAATAGTATGCACTCAATAAATATGTTTATTAAATTGGATGTTGCTATTTTTATTCTACTACTTTATATTATCCGAACATATTTTTTGGCTATGTGGAAAGGTGGAGAATAGCTTTAAGCTATTATTATGCTGCCTCTTGTCACTTTTTAATGTGACATTGATCTTTGAGCAGGTGCTGCACAATTCTGACAGTCAGAGGCATGGAACAGGGTCACAGCAGGCACAGAGAGTTTATAGAAAACAATATTTCCTAGTAAAAACTAACCTTCATTGCAGATAGGTTGATTTTGATTAATTTTCCAGAAAAATTAAAAAAAAATCTTCCATATTATCAGAAGGCAATGATAGTATACTTTGCGCTGCTTTCACTAAAGATAAGTTGCCATTTGTATCCCATGTCTCATTGTAAAAAGGGTTAAAAGTGCACCAGAAATAAATTACTATCTATTAATGGATTATGTGTCTCTGCCCTGAAAGTCTCCTGTACTTTAATACATTTATAATATGTTAAACCTACCCACTTTATCTGAACAGACTAAAATGTGGGTGGTGTTAGTGGGGGTAGGGAGATACTCATATGGTAATTATTAGCTTAAGAACAGTTTTAATGATTATTTTTAAAACAGTTTAGAGTGTGTGTTCTAATAGTGTGTATGTGCATATAATTAGAAGTAACTGAGAGACTATGATTTTAAAATTGACTATTTGTCCTTTTAAGCCTTTTTTCTATAAAAATTTGTAGGAATTTTAATGTAAAATATTATGTATCTTAAATACACAGTTATTTTTGAGTATCATTTGTCTTTAATTTACCAAATAAGTTTTTTCCCAAAAAAACTCAAAGACAAATTTAACCAACCATTATCAAATGTGTATTAATTCTATTTCTTTTTTCTTCCTATATGACATGAGTTTAAAATGTAAAACTTTACTTTTTTGCAATGTGAGTCCATGTACTTTCATACTGTCACACAGCAATGAATGAGACCCATGGCATATACTGTCCTTCAATTGTGCACAGAACTCCTATTGATATTAATAAGTTTTTGCCTGGACTGAGTGTGGTCATTTTATGTGGCCTGACGTGGTCATTTTGTTGTGATTTGCATATTGGTTGTTGCAGAGTGTAGTGTATACATCATTTCTAAAGTGCCTAGGGATCTTTAAAGAGGAAAGGTAGGGGCATAAATTGAAAAGATTATTATCACCTTTATTTTAAATTCTTCTATTTGTGAGTTCTCTAAATCATGCATAAACACAGTACAAGGTGTAAATGAGGTGCAAGAGAAAGCTCCAGAAAATAAAATTATTTCAATTCAGCAATTTTGAAATTATCCATTTGTTGACATGTGTTCAATACATTTAAAACAAAGCTAGTTAGATTTCTTATTTTACAGAAGACACTATACCAGGACATGCAGAAGCAAAGCACTAGGAGATAGAAGAGTGTGTAGGACTTGAACTTCCATTTTAGATGAGAGTCAGGGTGACTAGCATGCCCTTTTGTCCTGTGATTTCTTCCATAGAACTTCTTTAGATCTGCCTTAAGGAGGTCAGTGGGGAACACCTATAGAGCCAACACTGTGTACTCATCTGTGGACAGTGATGGAAGGAGAACTCCAGGTGGATGAAAGAGCTACTTTGAAATGTTGCTTTAGTTTCACTTTTAATATAAAATCTGGGGAAGTTTGTGTTTTCTCTCCCACTACATAACATGGAAAATAAAAGCGATTAAGGAAAACATGTTTATCTAGAATTCCAACCACTCTCACCCAAAAGGCTCAGAATTCAGAATTTTAAATTAAACACACATAGCTCCCCTTCTTATGATGAAAAGAATTCATTTGTAGAAACCTGCTCTTCACTGTTGAGCAAATCAATTCGTATTTCTTAACAGTGGCTATTGTACACTGTTCTGAACAGACACAGTCCTTAATTATGCCAATAGATCTCATGAATCTGATTTTTTCTAGGCCACCACAAGTTCAATATAGACCACTGTCTTTGATTCTGACCTTTTCTACATGTGTATATGCATGTGCTTCTGTGGCAATAAACAAAACAAAACAAAACAAAACAAAACAAAACAAAACAAAAACCTCATGTTAATTAAACATTAATACTATCAACACCTCCACAGGTAGACTATGAATAGTAAAACATTAAGAAAAATAATATTCTTCTGTGCAACAATTCTACCCAGTTAGTTGTTTTTCTGCATTTGAAATTATGTGCCATTTGAAGCCCAATAAATTACTTCCCTGATCTATAGCCCTCTGTTTTCTGTGCTTTAAAAATGTGACAACAAACAGTGGTCTTAGCAGATGGTATGAGTATGCGTGTGGTTTTCTATGCTCAGATTGCAAGTACTATGGAAAAGAAAATCTTTTACCAGATATAAATTCTGTGAAAGAAACCTCTTTTTAATATTGGTCTGGTGGGGGATTCTAACACCCACTTTACAGGCTCACTTTTATAGCACACTTTTCCACATCTGTGAAAGGGTGGGGGGCACAGAGCAAAAGCTGTTTTCTAGTTTGGTCAAATCTGGGAAATAATCAGCCAAATTATAATGAAATTCTTCAGTATATGAAAAATAACTGGAAAGATGAAAAACAATCAATATTAAAAATGTTTATATGACCCCCCTTTCCTCTCAAGATTCAATGCTAATATATAACATTTTTACAAGATAACAATGCAAGCAGTCAATTCAGTGTGTGTGTGTGTGTGTGTGTGTGTGTGTGTGTGTGTGTGTGTGTGTGTCACAGTTTGGGGGAGGAACCCTCAAACTAGGTTTTTTGACATGATATAAACAAACCAAGAGTTTGATAGACTGAGTTTTTTCTCTTTTCAGTTGGCTATGCCAGAATACTGTGAACACAGTTTGAGTAGCTGGAGAGATGAAAAGATATTCCTAATAAGTTGGTCAATGAGTTGATTTCTTTTGTCTTTGAAGACAGTCTGCTTTCTGTTAAATCACCCTGTCTGTGTGCATGTTTGGAGATAAAGGGCGGGGAGGGAAGAAGGGAGCACATTTACAGTTATGGGTATGTGTCTACACACATATATTAAATACGGTAGAGTGTCACCCAAAAGGAAGCTGTCCCACGATTCTCTCCCTTAGAGAGTGAAGCCACCTCATAAGAAGGCCCTTTTGATCATTGAGTAAACAAGACCCCTTGGAAGCCATCCAAGATGAACCCATCTTATATTAAATCCTCCTTGATAACAAATAGTGTTGTAAAGAAAACCTAGTGTTCTAGCTAGTAAGTTAGGTCATATGTGAATAGGTTTAAGTTTATGAAAGAAAGCATAGTGATTTAATGCATTTTTCACCAGAAAGCACAAGAGTTTAATTTTGTGAATTCTGTTTAGAGAAATAACGGTCTAGGTCCTTGTATATAATACCCTTACCCCCAACATTTTAGATGTAATAGAACTTAACTGGAATTTGTTTTTGAGAGTGTATTATTTTAAATAATCTCTTAATTTTGGAAATGTTCTATCAGCAGTGCTCTTAAGAAAAGTCACATTTATTTTATCTTATAAATGAAAAAATACATTAATTGATTTCAAATATATTTTATATTCATTTTTCTTAATGATTTCAAAATTAACATGCACAATGAGTTATTTGGAAGATCATTATATTTAAAACTACTATTTGGGGTATGTATAAAGAATGTTTTATCTTTTTATTTTACAGAATGGATGAATGTGAGTGATATCAATTCACTTGGTAGTGTTTTTCATTGTTACTTTCTCTTCCTTTCAAGACTTTTTTGAAAGGGTCACATATTTGGATTTTTAAAAACTAAATCACATTAGTTATTTCCCAATTCTGAGGTTCCACACGTGTCTTTAAAAAGATCTGACAGGTGGATAAAATGCATTATTTTCTTTGGAAAACTATGTTTTAACCTCTAATTATTTTGTATTTCTCCATTATCTCTTTATTCTCTTCCCTTCTTATGAAAAAATATAATTTAAATAAAAACAGAAACTTATGTTAAGTTTACTTATAGCCTACAGATAATTAAAGCAAAAACAACATCCTGATTTGGGAATGAGGGAAATATCTGAATGCTACATATTCCAAGGGAGCAGTGTGTGATTTTATTAAAGATAAATACAGCTCATGTCCTAATTTAAACAATAGTTTTCCCTATCCTTTTCTTTTTAAAGATAAAAAACCAACTTCTAGGTACAATATTTCTTTTCTTATTGGAAAGATACATGTTGAAGTTTAATAATCCATTTTCCTTTCATTATGCATGCAGAAAATCACAGCCATATAGACAATCAACCTATGTTGACATATATATATATATGTATACACACACACACACACACACACACACACACTTGATTTGCATATTTAACTTTGTTTGCATATCCGTAGCACCTAAATTCTTACTCTTTCAACATCCCAATCCATTCCCCAATCTCTTCATTTTCTGTTACTCTGATTAGGTGATGAGGATGGAACTTTTTTTACCTTTACTCCATTAAATATGATGAAGTATAATTGTTCTTTTGAACCCAGCAATTCTTATTATGGGAGGGAGAGCCACTGATGTGAAGGCCTGAGAGAAACTGAGGCCAAAGCTGCTTTTCCTACAAAGCCTTTGGTTGGGAATGGGGTGGTGCCAACATCAAAACAAGGAAAATCCCAGGCAAAGGCACCAACATCCTCTGAATTTTAATGAAAATGTAATGTTAATTATATAATTAGGTTGGTAAGGAGGTCATCATAAAGGCCCACTAGACTTTGGTTATATTTTAAGAGGAAGAAAAGAGGCAGTAAAGGAAACAAGTTTCATAAATATGTATAAAATATATGTATCAGAAATATATAGTAAATATACTGATAGTGACAAATGTTTATTTATATTTATATAAAGGTCTCCTAAAATATCCACTTGTGACTCCATTAAAAAGTTCAGAATACACCGCTAGTTTGGTTTCTGTGTACTTTAGTAAGAAAAGTTAGAACTTTTTAATCAATTCAAAAATTTCATACAATATTGAAAAAGAAAGGTTAGTTGGTATGAATTGAAAAAGACCCAACCAGTTTAAGACAGTGGATTTTGTGCTTGTAGATACATCTCTATAAAATCAGTATTATTTATAAAAATAAATATGCCTGCGAATTTATACACCACATGCAGCATATTTTCTACACAACACTCACATGTGTATGGTGTACTGTGCAGCTATAAATAATTAGGCAATCTAAAAAATGCAAGATATTACATGTGATAATCATTATCTATTAAAATGATTAAATAATTTTGCTTTGTCTAACAAAAAACTCTTCAGAGTATAAACTGAGGAAGGTTTTACTATTGGAAATTTAGTTAAATGTCTTGTTTATTGCTTGATATGTATCTACAAAAAAAAAGTTGGATAAAGCATGTGTGTACATACAAAGCCTTAAAACATAACTGCTTCTAATTTAGTAAATTACTCTTCAACCATCACTACAGGTAATTGCCCCTTATTTTGTGGAGGGTTTTGTAGAAAAAATAATAGAAGTGAAATAGTGTGTAAAAGTGCGAAGAAGAGTAATAAATCAAACTTTTCCTTCCAATGTCTCTGTGCCATCCTTTTTCTTCTCTGAAAACTCAGATAGAAATGAACAGAATTTAACCTTAGTGGGCAACACTAAAGTGGACAACAGTTTACCCGAGTTCCTGGGTCCAAGAAAGGCCTTAAAAAGGAGAGCACTTCTCCTTACATATAATCATCTTCCCATCCCTCATCGGAAGAATCGGAGCTCACCTACCAGAAGCATGGCAGGCATGAATGGGGAAGTAAAAAAAGAGGGGTGGTTGCAGCTAGGTGAGATGAATGCTTCAGCAAACGTCTGGGTCCAAATTCAGGAAGGGATGTTTCAGAGATGGGTCTATTTTTTGGATCAGAGAGAGAGACACTCCTTTCCCGGAACATTAAAAATGATTGCACCTTCTGAAATTAACCAACTGCCCGGCTAGCCTTCCCCACACCATGTTTACCACTATTTGGGGTGTGTTTTGTGTGAGCATGGGCTTGGGCATGATAACAGTCCCTGTTGTGTGTGCAACTGTACCAGAAAGGCCAAAAGTCAGAGGGGGATAATCAAAACAATGACTAATGATTTCTAACCTGAAGAAAAGCAGACATGTTGTTCACCCAGAATGTGCCTCTGTTTAAACGCTTCACTTCACACACCACACAATACATCCAGGAGAAAAACAACAACAGATTTTTTTTGGAAAATGTTTTATTTAAACCCTTTAAATCTTTTACAACAATAAAATATTGTGTCAATATAAACCCCTTGACTAAAACTGTTCACGTCAAACATTACAGAGAATTGTTTTCTTTTTGACATCCAACTCATCTTTGAAAGTTTCCTTTTTAACACAATGCAGAATTTTTTGAAAATAAATAATTGCTGGCGACTGCAATAGGCAACTTGAATAAAATAATTGAAAAAGCAATTTTTAATGAAAATAGCGTTTATTATACATCAATTACTGAATGAATAAACTAAATGATCTTTCTTTAAATTAATAACTTCAAAAATGCTTAATATACAAAACTGTACAATTATAAAGTCGGCAGAAATATTTGAGTTAACTCGTTTGAACCATAGCGCTTAACTGCAAAGAAAAAAAAAATGAACCAAATGGAAAAAAAAAAAAAAAAAAAACCTAACAGTTGTAAAACATGAACTCAATGGGGAAAAAAAGAAATTCCAGAACTAAAACTCAACTACCAACAGAATGTAGAGGCTTGACAAAAAAGAAAAAGAGTCCGGGATTGGAATTAACTCTTGCTCTTCGTCCTGCACCTGAGGGAGAGACAGTGTGGTGAACCAGAGGCCTGACAGTTCATACTAGCGCATCCTCCACAAGGGACCCTAGGCTTTTTGGTCCTTAGGTAGTTTGAAGCTTTGTCTATGCCAGCTGCGCCTGAAGGCCTGGTTAAGCGGCCAGCCCGCGTGTACCAAGCTCCCAGCTGGATCTGGTGGACAGTGGCTGGGTATTTGGTGTTTGGCAGTCCCACACATGTGTGCTCCTTGGGAATGAGGTGCATCTGTGGATCTGGTGTGTGAACTTGAGAGCTAGCAGTAAAGCAATAGCAACTGCATATATTTTGGATCTCTACACAGCCTAGAGAGATTTGTTTTTGTTTTTGTTTTGTAAATAGTAATACAATACACACAACTATCTAACACACGTTTGCACGCTCACACACACACACAGACACATACAGAGAGATTAAAAACAAAACAACAACGACAACAATAACAAAACAGAAACCCAGCCACCCGGGGGCTCACTAGAGAGCTCAATCGTCGCTGTGGGCTTCAACCAGCTGTGCTTGTCCGAGGCATGGAGAAGGCTCCCCATGAGCCCACTCAGCGACAGCGGTAAATAAACGGGAAAGGAGGTGATACGTGGCTAGATAAAAATTCCTGTGACCTTTGCCGATCATTTCATTGTCGTTCTGCACAGAGCAGAGAGCGCCTGTCCACCATCCCCTTACCGCTCCTCCTCGAAGATTTCTCATTCAAGGAGCAAGCGGTAAACCGAAGGTGAACTGAACTGGGAGGCACTGACCCAGTCTGTCACAAGCGTCTCCAGGTCGTTGTCTCCAGCGAAATCGATAGTGTGTAAAGGCAAGGTCCTTCGCCTGGGGGCGGAGGGTGAGATGGGTTTGCGCTGGCGGTCGGCCTGGCTAGACACGGGGCCCGTGGGGAGCTCCAAGCGCAGGCATTCCGGACCTCGTTAGGTGCAGAGCCCTCTCCGCTCCTCAGGCCGACTTCTATCACCTGGGCGCTGCCGCCGAATCATTCTCGGGCACCCGGATCTGTGCTGTAGAACCTGCAGAGACTCCATAGTTCCGGGAGGTAGGGCAGAAATCAAAATCGCCTCTCCTACTCCGCGCTAGTTTGCAAATCCAATCAGATTGCCTATTCTGCTCATCCTAGGCACTCCGCCCACGGAAAACAAAAATAAAAACAAAACAAAAAACAACTATATATGTGTGTATGTAGATGCCCGATTGGATGTAATTTTCTATTTCTTATGAAAACAGTTAAGAAAACAAAAAAAAAGAGATGGAATTCATATTGATATCCAGATTCTTGTTTCATATATATATTCCAATATCATCATCAACAACTCTCTCCATTGTATCCTCTTCTCTCCACACAGATTTGAGATAGGGGTGGGTGAATGGGTAGGCACTTCTCTCCCCCTCCTCCTTCCAGCCTCCCCGTCCTTTTCTAAGCAATAAAAAAAAAACATCGGCTGAATGAAGAAATGAAAATAATAGCAATAATAATGTGGAGTGGTCGATTAAATATAAATTGTCTCACAAATATTGTGTACAGCTTGTAGTAAAACACCGCAGACATTTAGAAATGCTATAGAAGTTTTTTAAAATGCAAAACTAGTCTATTGTAAAACAGATTTCACCTGAAATACAGCTGCTATAACCAAGGCGCTGAAAGGTTATTCAGAGGCACACATCTGTCTTCCCACCCCCTCCCCCAACCCTACCCCGCCCCCATGTTACCCCACTCCTTGCTAGAGAGGAGCAACCAAACAAATCTTACTCAAAGTAAACAATATATGTATTGATCAG
>NW_006433963.1:671436-675651 GCF_000325575.1 Pteropus alecto
TTAGATAGATAGATAGATAGATAGATAGATAGATAGATAGATAGATAGATAGATAGACAGACAGACATATTTATAGGAGAGAGAGAGAGAGAGAGAGATTGATTCATAATAAAGCTGGAGTGAAAGGAAGGGAGTGAGAAAGAGAAATCCACGCTGCTCCCAGTGCGGCAGGTCTATTGCTTGCTTCCTGCAGTCAGAGATCGTGGCAGGACGTGTCTGTTTTCACGGTGTGCGAATAAACCTCATGTGGCTGCTGATCCCCTGGTGGAGTCATTCTTTTCTCTTTCTGTCTTCGATTACAGAACCAGACACGCACCACTTCTTTCTCCAACTGGAGGCTGTCTGCCAGCGAGGAAATCTCCTGCGCGGCAGGCTTGGGACACTTGAGGAAATGCGTCTCCAGTACGCCCTTGACACTCACCTCAATGGAGGTTCTCTTCTTGCGCTTGCGGCCCTGCGCGGCTATCTTGTCAATGCTGGTCGGGCTCCCCGTGGACGAATCAGCCTCCTCCAGCCACTTGTTCAGCAGCGGCTTCAGCTTGCACATGTTCTTGAAGCTCAGTTGCAAGGCCTCGAACCTGCAGATGGTTGTCTGCGAGAACACATTGCCGTACAGTGTGCCCAGCGCCAGCCCCACGTCGGCCTGCGTGAAGCCCAACTTGATTCTTCTTTGTTTGAACTGTTTGGCGAACTGTTCCAACTCATCCGAGGTTGGTGTCTCCTCGTCCGAGTGGTCCTGGCAGTGGTGCGAGGCTAGGTCGTTGTGGTCTGGGGGCTCCCGAAGCACGGGATGTAGGCTCTGTGCGGAGGCAGAGGCCGGCGGTGGGGTGAGCCCCCCGTGATCCAGCATGCCGCTTACAGTGAAGCCCGGCTGTGAGTACACGTTAAGGGGTTGGCCGCTCGACGTAATGGACGGGTTTGGAGTAGGGCTTGTCCCCCAGGCATTCGGGTGGTTAGTGTGCGGAGAGTGGTGGGCGACATGAGGCGAGCGGTGATGGATGATCGCTCCCAGCTGTAGATCTTCGCGCCCAGGCTTCACGTCCTGCTGGTCCAGGGGGCTGGTGGCCAGTGTGGAGGACCATGGGCCTCCGTCGCTCAGACTGGTCACCCAGTGATGCCCTAGTGGATGCCCATTGCTCGGAATTCCCTGCAAGTAATCACTTTGGAGAAGTTTCTGAGGGTTTCGGAAAGGACTCCCCTGCTGCATGCCCGCAGAGTCTGCATGGACCAGGGAGCTGGAACTGAGAATGCTGTAGGGATTCGAGGCAGCTGTGGCCATGGTCGGTGAGGATCCCCTGCTAGTTCTAATGTGGCAAAGGGAGCAGCTTCAGCCTTTGACATCTATGGTGCCGGGGAGCCAAAGCGGAGAGAGCGAGTTACCGGCACCTGCCGCGGCCAATCGCAGCGCCTCTCGGCCTGGCCAGCTGCAGGTTCGGCCAATGGCGATGCGAGAGGCTGGGCTAGCTTTCCAAATTAGGCTGGCGAAGCTCGAGAGTTTCTGTGAGACCCAAGCAGGAAGTGAATCAAATCTTTCGGCTTCATTGGCTGCCTGGAGCTGAGTGGCGGCGGCAGTTTATTTGGTTAATCCCCCCACCACCAACTATTACTTCGCGGGTGTTCGTAGTGGAGGGGGAAGGATGGGAGGGATGTATGTTTATGTGTGTGTTTGGAGGCGAACAGGGGATGAGGCGACAAAGTGGTTTTATAACTCCTTTTAGATTATTTAGATTAACCCAAATAGAGAAAGAAAAATATATTAAGAAAATAATTTAAATGTCATCTAAATCTTAGTGAATATGGATTTTTCTCATATTCATTTGTCGTTCTGGGTAAGTTGTGTGCGGGGACTGCAAAACAAAACCTCGCTACAAACTTTGAGCAAAGGAACGTCTTAGATAGGACCCTAAACCTATAAGACCGAAGTTTATGGTTCCAATAAGAGCTATTTCGACCTATTTATTTCGTTTTATCATTTATAAGAAAGCGTCAGCAAGAGATGCCCAGTTTCTTCTAAAATTTTTGATTTAGGAAATGTAGAAGTGGAAGATTCTGGGAAAGTAAAATCTAATGTGATACAGGCAAAATTCAGTTATTTTGAAGTTATCCTTCCAATCCAGTTGGTCAGTTGGAAGACTTGTTTTTTATTATGGCTTCATATCAGCTCCCATCAGCGGTCTCACAACTTCTGTCAGAGATGCAATGCTTGCTAAAGTGGGCAGCCCTCCCTCACTCCCCAGACTCTCAGCGGACCCACTCTCAGTAGATACAAAGGATAACTTTGGGAAAACTGTTTTTAACATGTATCCCACCCCCACCCCCCATCACAGACAAGTGGAAGTAAAGGGGAATCATTTAGTGTCCTCGGAGAGGAGAGAGAAGAGAGAAGGGGAAGGGAGGGGAAGGGGGGTGGGGAGGGGAGAGGAGGGGAGTGGAGAGAGTGCAAACTGTTTGGCATTAGTACCGCTACTGCGCCTCCCCCCACTCCCATTCTCATCAAGCTTGAATTTGTTTTCAGCTTGAGAAGACATCACTGCTTTTACGTTTTGGTTAGAGGAAACGAGGAACGACTTAAAGACTTGTATTCCTCCTAAGCTTTTATAAGTTCCGGAAAGGCAAGTCCGTGTGCTCCACAGCCCCATGCAAAGGTTTTACTTGTAAGCAGAGTGGAGTGAAATACAAAGATTTGCTCTAGCTGGGAAAAGGCAGCACCGGATACCCAGCGCAATCTCTGAAGTTAAAAAATGACCTTTCGTTGTATAATTTTGGAGGTAACCTAGCTGCGTAATTCTATTCTTACTTGCAGAAGACCGGCATTAGAGTTCACTTATTGGTTTGAAATTCTATTAAATATATTGCAAGAGCTCTTAGGTTAAGCTTGATTTAAATTTGCATACATTTTCATATATTTAGCAGAAATAAAAGAAGGCTTGCAGCTACCAGAAAGTCATTAAGGCATTAGTTTCTCTAAGAAGACAGATCTGAAGAAAATGGAAGAAAGTGAGAAAAAATAAAAACAAGGTGAGCTTATTCTACCATTCCTTTATAAAGCTAAAGAGCATCTCTTTCCTGTGAAATAAGTAATTTCTTATGAGAGCACAGAGCAATAGAAGCTTATGTTGCTAAATTTAAACTGTCTATTAGGTAGGAAAGCCTGGCATCTGGTTGAGATCTATTTCTTTTTCTTTCTCTCTCTCTCTCTTTTTTTTTTTTTTTAAAGGATAAGTACTTAGTAATTATTGGCAGAGAGGACTGTTTGCCATCTTCCCCCCTCCTCCCTTTCCCACACTGAAATTGTGGTTTTATTTGCTGGTGTTCTATTGTAAAGGTTTATCTGCTTTTAACCTGAAATTTCTTATCTCTTCTCTCTCTTCCCCTCTCTCATCCCGCCTCCTCTCTCCTTCTCCTTCTTCCTTCCTCCCTCCCTCCTTTTTCTGCTAAAGAATGTCATTTCTTTACGGCCAACTGTGAGTATTTTCCTTTGCAAGAATGCAGCCTGATTTGTGCCTGAACTATTGCATCTCGAAGAAAAAAAGAACTTATAAAATCAAACAACAACACAAAAGTTTTCAGGTGCTCTATTAGGCTGCCTGTTCGCGGATCCATTTGCCAGTCTGTATCGGGTCAATTTAGAGGTTAGAAGGAAGCACATTGAAGAAACCTTAGTAGCAAAAAAACCATGATTATCGTCATGTTGGTGGTGGTGGTGAGTTCCCCACCCCCACCATGGCAGCTGCGTTTGGGTGAAAGAGTTGCTAATCTTAGTCTGACCATTCTGGGGGGTTAAGGCAATTATCAATTGATAGGCTTTTGCATGGAGAAAAAGGAGGTACTTTTCCAATTATGATTTGTCTGAGTTCTTACAATCAACCTTCTTGCCCTTGGACTCTGCTCTGGGCAACTGGTTTTACCAGAAACGAAATAATGGTTCAGACCACTTGTCCCAAAGCTTGGTGAAGGTCTGTATTGAGTAGAGGGGTATCTGTGTCCAGTGACAGGTTTCTTACACTCTTGTTTTGCAGTCTTTTAATGTAAGAATACCTTCTGTCAGGATAAAACCTGACGTAGTGTTTTTTTTTCTTTCTCTTTCTTTTCTTTTCTCACCTCGTTCCTTCCCCTTCTTTTTCTTTCTTTCTTTCTTTCTTTCTTTCTTTCTTTCTTTCTTTCTTTCTTTCTTTCTTTCTTTCTTTCTTTCTTTCTTTCTTTTGTTTTTTTCTT
>NW_006433963.1:675807-678156 GCF_000325575.1 Pteropus alecto
CTCTGTCTTTCCTTTTGTTTTAAAAAGATTAGTTCCTATGAATATAGATACCCTATTAAATTCAGGTACAAGCATATGCTCAAGCACCTGTGATAGAATCTTCTCTTGCACTTAAGGTGTTTTGTTTTTGAAGAAAATATCTGCATATAGTCAAATCTTCCTGCTGTTCTAACTAATCTACTGGAGAGGTTTCCCTCGCCTACTCCTGTCAGTCTAACTTCCCAAGTGTAACAGATGCCGCTCTCAAGCGCTCCTTTCTGTGGTTTCTCTTTATTCAGCCTCGCATATTTCTCCCCATGATCAGGGTTTCCATAGAGAGAGGAATAAAAGAGGGGACCATGGTCACAAATCCCCTACCCCATGCAAAATAAAAGGGCTTCATTCAATAGACGACCCCGTCTGGACATGGGAGAAAAATAAGTCCATGTGAAGCTACTGTTGCAAAGAGCTGGTAACTTATTTTGGGTAGAGTGAGTGCATTTTGCCTTAAACTCTCGAAGTAACTATTGGTAAACCTTCTCTCTTTGGTAGCTGGACTGTATACACGGCTTGGTGTTCTCTTCACCTTGATCTTGAAGTTCACTGCTGGGATCTCAGATCTGACTTACCCCATGCCCTCTAGAGCTACGGTTTGAATATAATAGCTGCCCAACCTTACCAGGCTAGGGCAGCTAAAAGTCGCTCTGGAGAGGAGACTGATTTAAAAGTGGATGAACTGTAATTTTAGCAAGTTCACACCCCTATTTCCAGCAAGGAAGCACAGCTTTCAATTTCCTTGCCAGATCAGTACAAGGCACCAACTTCATTCCTCCTTGGTTTGCCTTCATACCCCAAATCACCCCCTCACCCTATGTATCACTTTGCTTGGTTTCAAAGAGGGTAATTCAGTTAATTTCAAAAAGCAGTTTCAGATTGGCTTGATTTACTTGTATGTTTATTCAATTTGTAACCTGGGGGTTCACAGTGGCTCTCTTCCCTTGCAGGATTTAAGGATATATGACAACTCTTGAGAGACTTCACAGACACTCCTTCCCTCCTTTTTAAAACAAGAAAAGACTCACAAAAAAATTAAGCAGATTGATGTGGTTCAGGTCAAGCTCCTGTGGAAGCACACGAGCATGGTTGCAACTGGGCAGCCTGTGCCCATAGTCTTTCAGAAAACCATGGGTATTATGCCTCTTGTAGATTTCATATATGGGTGTAGATTAGAAGTGTTCTTATTATCCATACAAATTGGAGGAGGGGGAGGTAGTTTTGGGCTGGGGTTGGTGGGTGGGGGAGAAAGGGGGTCAGGAAAGAAGTCCAAAAGGCCAGATTTGGATGTGTATAATACAGTATGAAGTTCCAGACGGTAGGATGTGGCATATAGGCATGACTTCAAGATTGAAAACTTCACCTTCATCAGAGATTCACTTGGAAACATGATGAGTTAGATTGGGCTTGGTAGAGACAAGTACAGTTTCTTTTTATAACCAGGGAGCTCAAAGGGGAAGGGAAACAATTGAACAGTTTCTAAAAACAGCAGAGAAAGAAGCCTTTTTTTTTTTCTACTGTTTGTACATTGAGCTCATGAGACTTTCTCCTTGTGAAACACAGATGCTGCTGCTGCGGCTGCTGATGGGGCTGCTGCAGCCACCACTGCAGCCGCCGCTGCAGCCACCTTCTCTTCTTCTTCTTCTTCTTCTTCTTCTTCTTCTTCTTCTTCTTCTTCTTCTTCTTCTTCTTCTTCTTCTTCTTCTTCTTCTTCTTCTTCTTTCTTCTTCCTCTTCCTCTTCCTCTTCTTTTCCTGCTTAATTCTGGACAAACTCTGGGGAAGGTAAGGGATTCATGATATTCTGGATAAGAATTTTTAAAAATTAGATTGCATAAGCAGACATTAGCTAATCCTGATTCAAGCTCTATTAGTTCTTTTTTATTTATTTATTTTTAGATCTCTGTTGGCTTTCCTCTAATGTGAAGAAAATAGTCTGTAGAGGAAAGTGGGTAGGGACGGGGAGAAGTGATAGCATACAGCGAATGCTGCAGCAGACATAGGGTAATTTAAAAAAATAAAATATCCATCAAAAAAAATTTAATACAAATACCTCAATCTTCAAGAACACTAGTCCTTTGCTAGCAAATTCGAATGTCTGAGGGGAAGTGCTGAGGCATTGTGTGGCTGGGTCCGGGACAGGATGGTTAGAGGATAGGGAGGGACAATAGAGACCCTCAGTGTGGAGGGAAAGGTTGCTGGCTCCCACCGCTGTGTTAGCAAGGTCGTGATTATCCAGTCTCAGTTTCTCTTCTGAGGTCATTTCACTTGCCATTGCTATTGTCAGCGAGTGTACTCTGCTCTTACAAGGTCTCAGG
>NW_006433963.1:678226-684017 GCF_000325575.1 Pteropus alecto
TCTAGAAATTATTGTGGACATTTGCCAGTCGCTTGTTTTGCACTGCGGACAGAGCCTAGTTTTGAAGAATCCAGTTGACGGTTGTAGAGAATATAAGCTCCATGTGGAATTGCTTTTTTTTTTTTTTTTAATTTTTTGATGGAGTAGCAGAATGTTTCCAAATTTAAACTGCAGTGGTAGTTTTTATTTGCATTTTGACTTTTTTCTTAAGGTAGGAAACGATGGAAGTATTTACAGACGAGAAAAAATAGTTCCAGCTGCATGATCAATCGGGGGGCGTGTAGAAATGATGTATTACTTTACAATCTGAGGATCGGTATTTGAAGCATCAATAAGTCATCTAGTTGATCATTAGAAGCTTTTTATAAGTCATTTTAGTAGTTAATAGAGCTGACCCAAATTGCAATTCACTTCTTTCTTCATGGACCAATTAACGTTTTAACGTGCAAAATTGTAAGAATGCTCTGGCTTCGTTCATAACTGAGATCATGTTTTCCTGCACTCTCGTCTCCCACCCTTCTTTAGTAAATAGTATTTATTGAAATGGTTGGCATTCTGCATCCCTGTGTGGTGGTGGGACTATGAGAAAAGTGATTACAGATATAAATATAGGCTCCTTCTAGGAGAAGACGTTTAGTAAATGATCTGCTGAATATTGGAGGCTCACTTTACTACTTCTGGACCCCACAGTGGGTAAGAATATATATCACATTTGAAAATGAGCAGGCAACCAGATTTAACCTGCTATCATTATTCAGAAATGTCAATTATTTTCCTGGGATTAAGTAAGGAAGAGGGCTGATGATTCTGAGAAAAAAAAATGATTAAATATATGTAGTTTAAATAATATTTTATATCGATATCTATATATATCTATATCTACCTATCTAGAGAGGGACAGAGCATGTGGAGGATGGGAAGCAACTGAGGAAAAGTCCACTTTGCAAGGACATTTTGAAAACCCAATTTTTACAAAAATATTAGTGCTTCTTCTGCTGCGATTATTGTTGTGTTTTGGGGGAAGGGATGTTGGTTTCCTGAGGGCTCTTAAAATCTCCATCTCCTGTAACTTGTGTTTGGGCTGACAACTCTTGCGCTTTGATCCACTCTCTATTGGGCAAATCGAGTTGGCTTCCTTTCTCAGAGAAGAGATCTACTTGATCTGGTATTTTGGTTTCCAACTGCCTGCGGATACATGCCATCCTGGAGTGTGTGTGTGTGTGCGTGCGTGCGTGCGTGCGTGCGTGCGTGTGTGTGTGTGTGTATTTTATATCCAAGAACTTTTTTGGAGTCTCTTTTCTGGTTACAAGTGCTCAGATGGCCAGCAAAAGACTCTGGGCGAGCCCACTTTCAATTCTGGTGTTGCCAGGAACCCAAGTCCAATAGCTCCAATCTGCAGAAAACCTGAGCCAGAATGAATCAAAGAGCTGCCCTAAATCTCCGGGTACAGCCTCAGTCGCAGAAAAGGGAGCTACCTGGATAACAACAGGATCCCTCTTTGGGGCTGCCTGGTTAAAAAGCTGGGATAAAGCCCAGTGGTTGGAGCTGACCTTAACCTCTAAGATACATACTAAATAGAGATAGTTGGACCAGGACTAGGGTGGAGGTGTGAAACTGAGAGATCCTGTTGTAAGATAACTCAGTGGATATTCTTTGGGCCAAATGGGCCTTATTCTGACAAGTGGGCAACTGGTGGGAGAGGCTTATTTTGGCAACCTCCTTGTCTTCACTGCCTGCCCTCCCCAGGCTCTCATCCCCTATGTAGAGCAGTGTTCTAAGATGGAGGTAAGGCTCAATTTTCCTGGTTGGAAGTGGAAAGAGGGAGCAACAATTTAGAAGAACTGGTACCTAGGCAGCTGTGTGAACTGTGTGAGCCTGGGGAACCACTGTTGGAACCCTCTAGCCAGCCTCGCAGATCATTCTTGTCCCTGGGCAGTCTCTGCCCCTCACTCTGTGGGTGCCTTGACCATTGCTAAACCCACTCTCCCCCTCACCTAGGCCAGCACAAAAGTAAGGTGCTCAAAGTGACCTTTTTTCAAAAGGCAAGGCCTAGACACTGCCAAATACTGTACTGGACATGACCACAACTCTGCCTCGGTGACGGCCTCCTTTGGAGTGTGCTTAGAAGAGCAGCACCATTAATATTCTTCATGTGTGTGTTGAGAGTAATAGTCACACTAAAATATTTTGTCTAGGTACTAAGATATTAACTCATATCTCATTGAGAGCATCAAGAATTAAACCTGTCTAATCCTCTTTAAAAAGGACACATTTTTTGTTTTTAACAATTAACAAGGGCAAGAGAAACCTTTGACTTCTAAGGAAACTCAAGACGATATAAATGTCAAGGCTCAAATTTCTTTTGTACATCCTAAATATTCTTTTTAACTTACTCAAATAATAGTGAGAATGAGACTTTTTCTTTCTTCCACTTACCCTCTTTTTACTACTTCCACTTTTAGAGAGAGATTGGGATTTCTGCTTTCAGTTAAACTATAAATCAATCACATTTGTTCTCATCTTTACCTTTATTTCTTAAAACAATTATTAAATATACTGAGGTGATATCAGTTAATAAAATTATATAAATTTCAAGAGTACAATTCTATATCATCTGGAAGTTGACCTGGCAAGAGGTGCAAGTGTAACTCAGTGGTAGAGGGAGAGCTCATTATCTTTACCTTTATATACAATATTTCTCCAGGTATTAGATGTAAACATTAAATATGCCCTCCTCCCTAAACAAATGAATTATGGACACTTGTGTGTGTGCGTGTGTGTGTGTGTGTGTGAGAGAGAGAGAGAGAGAGAGAGAGAGAGAGAGAGATTACATGTGAAACTTTGCATATTAAAGACCAAATATATTTGACTGTTAATCACCTTCAAAAATGATCTGAAGTCTAAGAATGGAACTCAGTTCTGTAGAAACTGAGCCTTATAGCTGTGGAAGTTTGATTTTCTTTTAACAAGTTGACAGCTTTGTAAAGAACTGAGATTTGTCCTATACGAATACCCACATTAGTGATGGAGAGAAGCATTTGAGCCCTCCCCCTTCCTTACCCCTTAAAGTAGAACTGCATTCTCAATCATATTCTGTACGTTTTCAATATTATAGAGAATTGTGCAAAGTTTTCTCAAAAGGAGGAAAATAATTCATGACACAAATAGCAACACTTTAGGAAAGATAGATTATGTTTTTTTTTTGTTTGTTTTTTTGTTGTTGTTGTTTTCTGAGATTTTACTACTAGAAATGGAAAGAGACCAAGTCTTTGAAAAACACTTCTAGTGAGATGATAACTCACATTATAAATATATTTACTCTTCTCTTTTTATCTCTTTAAAGAAAGTTTTGTCCCAAACGATTGAACTTAAAACTATTTTATAATCTATTCTTCCATATTTTAAAAGGTGTGATATCTGTACATGCTATTAAAGGAAACCAGAATATAGTTATTGGAAGGTATGAGGGATGTTGGGGAACGATACAATGAAGTTTAGAATAAAAGAAGTACAGTTAACTTTTACTAGCTCTTAAACATTCTTTATAATCTCTTCAAAATACTTGTTTGGAACTAAAAATTATCTCTGCCATGTACAACATATCAGAGAGCCTTGTCTTCATGTGATGATGCTTATTTTTGGAGTTGATTGTTGAAAATAAAAAATGATAATTAAATAATGTAGTTCTAATTAATGATGGATGTTTGTTCGAAAAATATGTTAAAAAGTCCCTAGCCTACATACTTATAACTGGACACTTTTCAGATGTGTTGGAGTATTTCTGATTTAGTGGACCTGCAAACTGCTTTGAAATGACTAGTAATATATAAGTGGATTTCAAGTAAACCTAGTGAATTGAGATGATTCTATATCAGTTTAATTTATGTTTTATAGTTAGTTTAGTATTCTGATTTGATTGCCTTAGTAATGTGAATTGCCTACAGCCTCCGATGATACAGCTTCAGTTCTGGTTTAAAGGTCATGTAAACATGTGCCTATAGCAAATTCAATTCCTTTTAAATGTTTCCTCACATTCACTTCACAACCTTCACCTACAAAATTAGCAGGATTTGATATAAAACTATTTAATGTTGTGATTTCATTAAAATCCTTTTTCAATGTTTTACTTTTCTTTTTTCAGGGTAAAGAAGTCTTTCTCCGCTTTGCAGTGCATAGCTCATGCAACACACATCACTCATACTGGAGGCAAAAAAAGCATTTCTGTAAAGATCTATTTACTTTTCCAATGCTTTTTACTAATCAAGAGCTGAAAACTTAATTTCAGTCTCTCTGTAGCTTCAGGTAAAAAGGACACAAAACAAACTACATAATCTAACCACATTTTAGATTGCAGTGCAGAGTCAGAATATTGTGAGTGTGTGTATGAGTTTCTAGTCACAAGCAGTTTTACAATATGAACTATTGATTGAAAATGAACTGTGGGAAGCATATACCAAGAGGAAAAAAAAAAACATTTAAAATAGAGTTTATATAGAGAATAAAGCTTTAATTATTTCTTATTAATATAAAAGGCATACAAATTATGGCTTCAAGCTTCTATGATTTAAACATTGGGTGTTATTCAAAAAGTTAATTTTTTACATTACTTTCAAAATATGTGAAGATCTTTAAAATGTTTTATTATTTTTTATTTTTTGACATTTGATATTATTTTACATTAGTTTCAGGTATACAGTGTAGTGGTTAGATATTTATGTAATTTACAAAGTGATCCCCCTGATTAGCCTAGTACCCACCTGGCACTATTCATAGTTATTACAATATTATTGACTATATTCTCTATGCTGTACTTTACGTCCTCATGTCTACTGCAAGATTATTCCACTAGATTACATTACAACTTTTAAAATGTGCTTTAAGAAATTGAATAAATCTTTACAATGTATGAGATGTTTAGTGGAAGAGACAGTCCTATGGGGCTGAGGGAAATAGTAACATAAACATACTGGTCAAAATAAAGTTGATAGCTTAACCTAATGCTTGTGGTGATACCATTATGATGTTTTAGTTTATATCTGTTGTTCATATATCTCTAAGCTATAATTTGTTTGCACTGAAATGTAACTGGAGATAGTATTTTCAAATATCTTTGTCCTTAAATTGTATTGACCAAGTGATGGGAATGTTAAACATATAAATAGAAAAGATATATAAATAAATTGAATTGTTAGCATATTGTTAATATAACAAAAATTAAAATAAAAGCGCATATAAATGAAGCATGAACATGATAAGTCTCAAATGTAGTTTCATTTGGTATTGAGGGACAATAATTCAAAAGTTTGGACCTCATCTTTGAAAGATAACTGTAGTTACAGTGCAGGAAATGTGCTTCGTTCTGTGTTTGTGCTTTAAAATTGAATTTTACCCACAACACATGTATAATCATCAAATCCCATAAAGGAAAAAGCTATGACCATGAAAACCTTAGGTGCCGATCTAAGTGCTTGCTTTAAAAAAAAAAAAAAAAAAAACTGCCTCTGGTTTGCTGCTTACACTTTTCAAGCACTTTTTTTCCCCTTAGTATCAGGGAACTCAACATACAAAGTTTATATTTAAAGCCTGGAAAATTGCTACATTTTCATTAACACTTTGTACTCTAGTAGTATAATACTGCAGAGATAGATGATTAGTAAAATCAGTATGAAAGTAGATCCTGCCTTATGTCAATATAAGTTAGAATCAAAATTGCACGGAGATGGATTTGTTTTTTGTTGTTATTTTTACATAATATTAATGTTGAGATTTTATATTTATACTTATATTTATA
>NW_006433963.1:684109-691512 GCF_000325575.1 Pteropus alecto
CCACAACTGGAAAATTGCATTACACACAAATTGTAAAAATTCTTAATGTGTTTTTCCTTTGATAGAAGATCTTTAGTTACATGACCATTTTCTTTTTTAAGGAAATTTAAATTGTTCAATGATGCAAGCCCTACTTTTTGGGGAATTTGCATTTTGAACAATAGATTCTAGTAAGAAAATTTTAATTTTTCATCCTGACTTAAAAGTTAAGGACTTCACTCACAAAGTGCTCCCTTAAATAGAAATGAAAAGTAAATAAAATAGAACTACAAAACCACATCACTGCGTGGAGGTCTATGAGTTGTGTCTGAGCAGAATAATCTTCATTCACTCGTTTGGTTGTGTGCATTTAATGTCACTTTAGTCAGATGACACTACAGCCACAGGTGTCAGTTTCAACGTATATACACATTTTCCTTTGATGGTACTTTCAGTGTCATTTTCCACTCAAAAACAGACAGGAATACTTCTCACAGCTGTAAGTTATAGTTATTTCATTACTGCATGCTTTTCCACCAAAAGGGAGAATCTTGTTCATCTGTGAGTAGTGTATATCTTAAATTGTTTTGCCTAGAGTAAACGAACTAAAAATAACATTTAAAATGAAAAACACACCAAACAAAACTCAGCATTTTATCTAGTCCAGACATGCTATAATCCACTTGCTAAATAGTTAATGGCCATGCTTCTTTAACTTGTGTATATTCACACATATATCCTAAAATCAAGGCAGTGTGCTTTTTCATGTAGATGAAGCTACCATCACTTATTTTCAGATTTCTTTCAACTGCAACTGGTTTCTACAATTTTCTAATATCCTATAGCTTCCCCTATTGAACAATGGAACCTTCTATTTGCATTCTGAGGATGAGTAATTTGAACACAAACAGGTTATACAGAAGCAGTTTGTGGCTGATTCTATTAATGTTGCCCTTATCAGTAAGTAGCTTCAAATATGAAGTTTAAATGACTATAATGTATTAAATGTGACGTTACAGAACACTTATCCCTTGTCATATCACTATTTGATATAGTAATACATGTGGAAATTCTTTGTTATATGTATTCAGAGAAAGTTTACACATTTACTTAAAATCTAGTTCATTGGATAAACTGAGAGAAACCCAATGTGCTTGAAACAATGAGCCACAATCCAACATTTCCTAATAATGTGTGTTCTTGTATGTTCTACTATGTGTTTTTCTTCGTTATCTTCTTATATCTGAAGTTCTATTCCCACCCCCTTCCCTCCACCCCATGTATTTGATCATTTCTCTAAGTCCCTTGGCTGAACCAATCTCTTTTCATGCAGAGGATAAAAAGAGAAGAACTTCAAAGTAGGTTCAGGTAATTAACAGCTGAGGGGAATATAATCTAAACCATAGGCCCTGCTTTGCACCCAGGCTGGCTCTCTGAGCCAGCCGGCAAGGGAGTGCCTATTCCCTATAGCATCTAAATCTGCTTCCTCTGAACAGCACTGCCAGGCCTCCAGTTATCACATCTGCATTTCAAACGCCATAGCTCTGACATTAATTATTAATTAGCCCACAGTCACCCTAGAGTATTCAAGTTCCAGTCTGCACATACTTATTCATTGACCTCTATCTTAGTTTTTGTTGAGGGGGAAAAACTCAGTAGAATGCTTAATAATTTCCTTTCTCTTAGACCTTCTGTTCTAGTTTCATGGAGGGGAAACAGTATATTTTCCAAGTGGGAATAATCACACCATGGCCCCAAAAGTTGTTTACAGTAAAATGCTTTGTCAAAGGTTGAAGGATATAGAAAAAGTAAAATGATTTATAGATAGCGTTGAGTGTTGAAATACACATTTTAGTATTCAATACATTGACTAGTTGTAGTTTCCCTCAAACTGGGAGACATAGTCATGGGACAAAGTCAAATATTCTTCAGTTCTCAGAGAAACTAAACTAGATTTTATCCTTGGAAAATGCTTATGCAGGATCAGTGATACTTGTGGTAAAAACAAAACTGTAAACACGCCAATTATTTTCTAAAAAGAAAGGTCCTCTAGTTTTTGTTTATTTAAAATAGGAGTCTAAATATGTTCCTTTCTTACTAGTAAATATTTTAATGTATAAATTAAATTATTATACTATTTGTGACAAACCATTGGGCTTAAATATGGAATAGCATAGAGTTTAATTGAGTTGAGCTGAGAGTTAGGCAGACCTAGGTTTCTATCTCAGCCCTGCCACTTAATAAATGACCATGAATCACATAACATTTCTGAGACTATGACTTCCCTTTAGAACAATGAGGATAGCATTAGAATCTACTTCATGGGTATGTTATGAGTATTAAATGACACATTTTATATAAAATGCTTATCATGTTTCCTGACATATAGTAATGCTCAATGATCGTTAATGATTTTAATAAATATTTGTTCTATTATTTTATTGTGAGATTTCTACAGTTCATCTTAATTTGGTTTCATTTAAATGTCAATTCCACATTGCATGTCTTTCCCAATGTATATATTTTTAAATAACCATATGTAAGCATGGCCCTTGTTGTCCTACTCAGAAACTACTCTCACTAGTCCCTACTACCACTCACTTGTCATCATAATTGCCTTCTTCTTCACACCAAATTCTGGCATTTCTTCTAGAATGCAGTCGTTACTGCTGCAAAGCCCCTATGGGGCTTTCCCAAACATTTCATCTTTTATATAGGAAAAATAAGTGTTTTTCTCAAAGATTTACTTATTTTCAAATTCTTATTTTACCCTGGTTTTCACTGTGACTATTTGCATAGGCAGAAATTAAGTTTTAGTCAAATAAATGGATCAACTGAGGTGAGAATGTTAATTTTTCTGAACAGATAATAATGTCAAAGTAGATTTTAAACTAATAACACAGGTACAGGTATAGAGAACCAACAAAAACAGTCATCTAAGTAGCTATATTATGGAAATGATTAATGGCTTGTGAATCAGAGTTCTCTAAGTGTATGGGATAAGGCTCTGTATCAGGCCTTGCTCTATTCTTCATTTATAATGAATGACTGAAATTAAAGCATAGAAATCATTCTTAGAGAATTTTTAGGAATAATTAATATATCGTATAGGAATTAAAATTCTAAAAGATTCCAACAGTGTGGAATGTTAAGATGAAACATTGAGACAGAGAAAGTTGGAGTTAGGTAGGACTTCAAAAGTCATTTAAATTAATGCAGAAGCATCCTCTATATCATTCCTGAGCAACAGCTCTCTAGTCTTTATTGGGACACATCTACTAGTAAGGAGCTCACACCTAAAAGCAGATCATTCCATTTAGGCAAAGCTTTGTTAGAAAGCTATTTCTTATTTTGAACCCAAGTCTTCCAACCTAGTTTAGCAAAAACTATTTCTGTTTCCAGATGACATTTCTTTAAATATCTGAAAACAACTATGAGCCCCACCTTGATCCTTTTTTCCATTTTTAATATCCTGTTACACCACCTTTCATCACAGAAGTGTTTTTAAGATCACTCTCTACTTTA
This sequence comes from Pteropus alecto, assembly GCF_000325575.1. NCBI lineage: Eukaryota > Metazoa > Chordata > Mammalia > Chiroptera > Pteropodidae > Pteropus > Pteropus alecto. The sequence goes on from NW_006433963.1 coordinate 687,614, forward strand.
GTCTGCTGGGGCTGCCATACAAATATCATAGACTAGATAGTTTAAACAACAGTTTTTTTCGTTTTGCTTTGTTTTGTTTTGTTTTTAATTTCTCACAGTTGTGAGCTGAAAGCTCAAGGTCAGAGTGCCAGCATGGTTGAGTGCCGGTGAAACTCTTCCTGACTTGCAGAGACCTCCTTCTTTTTGTGTCCTCACATGACAAAATGGGAGGGAAGAGAGAGAGAGAGAGAGAGAGAGAGAGAGAGAGAGAGAGAGAAAATCTTCCACATGAATGCTATGGGATTAGGGTCCCACCCTTGCAACCTTATTTAATCTAATTGCCTCCTAAAGACCATGTCTTCAGGTCTTCAGATATAGTCACATTGGGGGACTGGGCTTCCACATATTATTGAGTGGAAGGGGGAGGCACAATTCAGCTTATTGCACTCACTATCCTGGATTCTATACACTTTAAACTCTAGTATAGTCAAAGTTACTCTTAAACTGTAGTGAACTAAAGTAGTCCAGGTGATATCTGAGCAGGGAAAAGCACAGTGAGACCGTTCTTTTTGAACAATAAACCATAATTTTGCTAATATGACCTATGACTACATTCATTTTTTAGTAGCTACTTAAGATACATAAATGTACTAATGAAGAAATAACAATCCCACCACGTACATTTAACATTTTGGTGACTTTTCTGCACTTTTTGCTTTTAAATATATGCAAATGTAATAGTGCTAATACTTTGCAGCAATTTTATGTATAGATTTTTTCAACTTAATATTATATTATGTGAATTCCTTATGTTATTAAAATTTTTCCTAAAATTTTTAAAGGTTTTATATTAGTTCATCTTAAAGATATTCCATAATTTACATAAGCATTCTTTCTTGTCGAATCCAAATTTGTTTGTAAAATGTTTTATGATTTTTTTGTTCTTAGTTTCAGCTTGTGAAAACACAGACTCAATCATATACACACATAGTGCTTTTGTTATCTTGAATATTAGCTATCCTTCTTAGGATTGTGTCATGTGAAAATTACAGATCCTTCTTGATGAACATTGAAAAAAATATTGAAAATTATATGGTCAAACACAGAGCCAAAGTTTTACCATCTGAGTTTTTTTGTTCAGGTTTACAAAGATCCAGTATCAGCACTCTTTAAGAAGACTTACAGATCTTATGAATTCATTATCATCCAACCAAAGTTTATCTTATGTCTACTAGGTAAAACACATAGGATTTTAAAGCTAAAGGAGACCTTAGGGAATCATACAGTCAAGGCCCATAACATGATTTTTTTAAAGATTTGTTAAAAGGTTACCATGCGTGTGGCAGTGTAATCTAGTAATCCTATCAGAAAAAGAAATGGAATTGGTTCATCGTGATGAGTTTTGGGTAAATCTGTGATGATTACTAATGATCACCCCTAGATCTTTTTTTTTTAATTATCACAAAAGTTTTAAATAATCTATTTGAGAATTTCATTGGATATCACTATTAAGCTTATTGGTCTATAGTTTCTGGAAATTGTCATTTCTCTCTAATTAAGCTTCAGTTATTAATCTGTCACTTGGCTGGCTCTTATGTAAAACAATAAAATTCTTAAATTACAGAATTATATTTTATATTGCTAATCGGCAAAAATATCTTGGTGCAAAAATATTACATATCCAGCATTGAATAGTAAATCTACAAGAATCACTGCCTCCTCCAATTGAGATACTAAAATAGGTGGTGTGTGAAGCATGAATAGAAATAGAGAAAGGTGATCTGAGATTAGCTTAAATTACTTTTAAGATCTTCAATTTACTGATTCTCTAAAATTGTTTGCTAAAATTATTCTCAGATTAATACATATTAATTAACTCATCATATATTGTTATAAAAACGAGGTGGATAAGGGTAAAGGGGCTCAAATATATGGTGACAGAAGGAAATTTTACTTTGGATGGAGAATACAATACAATATCCATGTGACGTATTATTGAATTGTATGCTTGAAACCTATATAATTTTATTAACCAATGTTACTCCAATAAATTAATAGAAAAAGATATTTAAAAAATACTTTTTAAAGTTTTTGTCTTTAAAGAGTTTTTTAAAGTAAAAAAATTCATGTTTTATCAAAAATAAATTATTTTTTTCATAACCACTGTTTTAAAATATCAGTATTTAGGATATAAAATTCAAAATATGAAATAATTATATTGTTCAAAGATCTCAGTTTTATTTTTTAATTAAATTTATTGTGGTGACACTGGCAATAAAATTATATAGGTTTCAAGTACACAATTCAATAATACATCATATGTATATCACATTGTGTGTTCATAACCCAAAGTCAAATCTCCTTCCATCACCATATATTTGACCCTCTTTAGCCTTATCTACTTCCCCCTCCCCATCTTTCCCTCTGGTAACCACTAAATTGTTGTCTGTGTCCACGAGTTTCCGTTTCTTTCTCTTTTGTTCATTGTGCTTTCAGTTTTATATTCCATATGTGAGTGAAATCATGTGGTTCTCAACTTCTTCTGTCTGACTTATTCCATTTAGCATTATAATGTCAAGATCCATCCACATTTTTGCAAAGGGAAATGTTTCATCTTTTCCTATGGCTCAATACTTATCCATTGTACATATGTACTACATCTCCTTTATCCAATCATCTATTGAAGGACATATTGGTTGTTTCCTTGTCTTGGCCACTCTGAATAATGCTGCTATGAACATTGGAGTGCATATATTTTTATGAATAAGTATTTTTGAATATTTGGGTAGACACTAAGAAGAAGAATTGCTGGGTCATATGATAATTATATTTTTAAATGTTTGAGGACCCTCCATACTGTTTTCCATAGCTGCTGTACTAATTTATATTTCTATTAGCAGTGTATGAGGGTTTATTTTCCCCACAGCTTCTCCAACATTTGTTGTTCCTTTTCCTGTTGATAGCCATTCTAATAATTTTTGACAAAGAAGCCAAAAACATACAGTGGAGAAAGGAAAACCTTTTCAATAATGGTGCTGGGAATATTGGAAGGCCACCTGCAAAAGAATGAAACTAGACTGTTGTCTATCACTACGTACCAAAATTAACTCAAAATGGAATAAGGACCTGAATATAAGATCTGAAACAATAAAATATACAGAAGAAAACATAAGAACTAAATTCAAGGACCTTGGACTTAAAGAGGACTTTATAAATTTGACCTCAAAGGCAAGGAAAGTAAAAGCAAAAATAAATGAATGGGACTACATCAAACTAAAAAGCTTCTGCACAGCAAAAGAAACTATCAACAAAACCAAGAGGCAACCAATCCAATGGAAGAAGATATTTGTAATCAATGCCTCCGATAAGGGCCTAATACCCAAAATGTGCAAAGAACTCATACAACCCAAGAATAAAACAAACCAAATAAAAAAGAGCAGAAGATCTAAACAGACACTTCTACCAAGAAGACATACAAATGGCCAACAGACATATGAAAAGATACTCAACTTCATAAGATATTAGGGGAATGCAAATCAAAACCACAATGATATACCAAAACAAGTGTATTTTTCAAAGCAGTTTAAAACTTTATCTAGTAGTATTTTAATTATGTTAGTGAAAACTGGAAATGTGTGCAAATATATGTGCTGATTGACATACTATGGAGATGATGAGTTTCCAAATTTCTGGTAAGTAAGCACTATTTGGCTTACTTAAAATGATAATGATGTATCTACTGATAATAAAAGAATCAATGGTTTAAGTAAAAACTTTAAGATTATTAATAAAAAAAAACATGTGTGATCACATTGATGTATAGAGTTAAATAAATAGATGAAAACACCTGGTTTTATGACTGGCTAAAAACTACTTGCTCCATCGTTTTTCTCTACCGTCTTTAAGTAAAAAAAAAAAAA
>NW_006433963.1:691527-692492 GCF_000325575.1 Pteropus alecto
ATAGTAGAAGGAACAGAGGATTAGATATGAATCATATTTGTGTTCAAATCTCAACTTCGTCTCTCCTTAGATGTATGGGAAAACCATCCATTGCAACTTTCTAAGTCTCAATTTCCTCATTTGTAAAATGGAGATAACGAAATGACCTAGCTTCCAGGGTTATCTTAAAAATTAAATAAGGCACTATCTGGATAGTTTCTGGCATAGATAGATCTATGCCTGGCATATGGTAAAGCAGACAGTAAAAGGTACCTATTTGTATTAGTATAACTTTTTCCGTATAAGTGTATTTGCCAAATAGTTTTACCTCTAAATGGCAAAAGAAAACTTTAAAAAAAATATATCCATTTTGGATAAAAAATCATGTATATCATGTATATTATATTCTCTGATTCACTTGTTAGACTATTCTGAACATAACTGACATGTTTCTTAATAGTCCCTGGTGATCACAAGGAATTCTCATCTCCTTGCTCTGCTCTCAAGTCATGATGTTCTTGGGCTACTGAGATATTAAAAGCTGTTTGTTCCATCTTCTAAATTGTTCTGAACTGTACTTTTTCATATCTTACCTAATTTTTTAGGGTTATTGTTTGTTTATTTACTTTTACGGTTAAAAGATCCTGTGAACATACCTGCTTGCAATAGCCTGGATCTCATTTTCTTTCCCCTTTTTCTCTAACCTGTTGTAGGCTCAGAAAACAGAGAATAAAAGCAGCTGATCTACATTGTGTTTTACATTCTACAGTGCACTTTCATATTCAAGATCTCATTTGTCACTTTGGAGTGAATAGATATAACAATACTCAGTTTACAGATGGGAAAATGGAGGCTTAGTTGAGATGTGCCCAAGGTTTTACAGTCCAGATTCAAACTTATCTGTTTTGACTAAAGATTTGAAAATGTATTTTGACTCATCAGAGAACTTATATTTCATTTTATTGTGAATTATAGCTTGCATTATA
>NW_006433963.1:692535-704450 GCF_000325575.1 Pteropus alecto
TTATTAATACCCTAGAAGTCACTTCTGTACCCTTTCTTGAATATAGTCCTCTTCTCCATTTAGAGATTACTGTTTTTCTGTCTCCCTTGGTTTCTTTTGTAGTTTTATCACCAAAGTCTACTTCCTAAACAACATACTTTCATTTTGACTGTTTCTGAATGTTATATAAAGGGAATTACACAGTATATTCTATTTTGTGTCTGGCTGCTTTTGCTCAAGAGAACATTGGTGAGATTCATCCACACTGTTGTATTAGTTATAGAATATTCATTAACATTGATGTTTAGTATGACATCGTGTGACTATACTAAAATTTATTTATCTCCATGTATTGTTGTTGAACATTTGTGTTATTTCTAGTTTTGGCTATGGACAATGATATTATGGGAATTCTAGTATATGCATTCTGGTGCAAAGAGCTCATATTTCTATAGGACATATAGGACTTGAATTGTTGAGTTATAAGATATTTCCAATTTTACTATATTATTCAAAATTATTTTCAAAAATGGTTGCACAAATTAACAACTCCTACTGCATATCATATTCAGGGTCAGAGATTCTTCATTATTCTATATTGTTGACAACATTTAATTTTTTCAGATTTATATGTTAGGCCATCTGGTGTGTATTAAAGGACTATTTAAAAATTTTAATCTGCATTTACCTAATTGTTAATAAGGTTAAGGGAATTTCAATATATTTATTGGCTAAGTGGATTTCTTTATTTTGCAAAGTATTTGTTATTTGCACATACTTATTGAGTTGCTTGACTTTTTCTTATGGCTTTAAAATAATTTTGTGTTCTGAAAAAAGATCGCTTTGTTGGCTATATATTTTTTTCAATTATATTCTCTCATTATGTGCCTTTTCATTCCACACTTTGAATGAATATAATATTTTAATTTTAGAAGTCAAATTTATTCATCTTTCCTCTATGGTTAGTGCTTTTTATTTATTAAGATATATTTTCTTAGAAGTACAAATTAGTAGTTGATAGTTGGGCACAGGGATGGGGAGTATAGTAGAGAGAATACAATTAGCATTAATATGATGGCAAGGTGGAGGGCCAGGGGAGGGAGGGAGCAATTGAGGAGATCATTTTATGAACAATACAGATGTCTAACCAATGTACTATATACTTGCAATTAATTAAAAAAATAAATTAAAAAAAAAATTTAAAGACATATTTTCTTGAGGGAATAAAGACTCTCTCTTATACAATCATCTGAAAGCTTTATTGGTTGTGTTTTACATTTAGGTCTATAAATCTACCTGGGATTAATTTTGTGGTAGTATGAAGTCAGGCTCCAATTTCCTTTTTGCCTATCTGGATACTTGGTTGTCTCAGCATTATTTATTAAAAAGATTGCTTTATAGTGCTAATATTGTGTAAATCAAAGGGTCCTACAAGCATTGTTCTGTTTCAAGATTCTCTATTCTGTCTCATTGGTCTTTTTGTATATTTTTGTCTAAATACCACATTATTTTTATTATTATAACTTTATCAGTCTTGTTAACAACCTCGTTCCAATTTGTTCTTCATAAGGAAGAACAAGTTGCCTATTCTTAGCCTTTGGTGTTTTTGCATAAATTTTAGAATATTCTTATCAATTTTCACAAACAGTCCATTGCATATTGATTGGGATATCATTAAATTTATACATGTTTTTATTATATGGGGTCTTCCAATCCATAAGCATGGTATCTTTATATATTTTTAGGCCTTTAATTTCTGTAAATAAAGTTTTATGCTTTTCCATAGAAATTTTTCTTATTATTTCTTGACTTTTTGTATAAGGTACTTTTTTACAAAAAAATATTTTATAAACGTTTGTTACCATTGTATAAAAATACAATTGATTTGTTCCAATTTGTTTTTGTTTTGTTTCTATTGACATTGTTAAATTCTTTAATAAATTTTATATTGTATTTTATATATTGTTTCTGTTGAATTCTCTAGGAAAATGATCATATAACCTAGAAATATTAAGTTGCATTTATTCCTTTCAAATCTGTAGAATACTGCATTATTTACTTAACTACTCACCATATCTGCAATAGGATTATACAACCTAAGCCATTGTCATTTGACTTGCGTGTGCATCCCTTTCCAGTCATTAATACCCAGAGGAGAGCTATACTTTTCACATCTATGACTTGGGAATTAGACATATGACACACTTTGGCCAATGGCTTATGAATTAATATGTTTGCCAAGTTTGAACTGAAACTTTAAATGGTACCTTGTGGATTGGCTTAGGCTCTGCTCTCTTGCACTAGTATGATCTCTGTCTAAAGAAGAATATACACCCAGATATAGGCTAGTGTTTAACCTGGGACTAAGAACAAGGAGACATGTGAAGCCAAGCAGAGCTGAATAGAACCTCAGACAACTCACAAACCTTGAGTAATTAGAATAAGAAATAAAATGCTGCTGAAATATTAGAGTTGTTATCATAGTAAAAACAGAAATAAAACATCATCTTTTTTTTTTTATGTTTGTGCCAATTAAGCTATTGTCTCTCTGCTCTAAGTTTATCCTTTTATACTCTGCTCTGTGTGCTAGGGCTGAAGCACAGCAAATTTCTTTTTGGAAACTAGTTCCACATTAGATGTTTTCAATGGTAGTCATTAAAGAAAGGTTTTAAGGTTAGAGGAAGGAAAAATAATTTCCTTTCACTTCTTCCTGTTCCTGTGAACATCACTCCATCAATGGTCCTTTACCCTAGAAGTGTCATTTGATTTTAGTAGCAGTTGACTCCACTGTTTTGTAGTTTTCCACACTCCCAGAATGAGCCTTACTATGCTAACTCAAAGGTATTTAAGAAACGTTAGAGATAATAGCAGTTACGGCTCATCAAAGGTCTGAATCTTAGCTCCATGAAATCTCTCTCCTAGCTCTGAATATCATTACTATGCAAGCAGCACATCTCATAGAGAATTGAGTACCAGCTTCTCAAGGCTTTCCCTCCAAGCTTCTAGGTTCTGATAACTCTAAACTTTTTCTTTTATCTCTCTAGCCCTAGAGGTGGTATCTATTCCTGAAGTTACCCTCTTGTTACCGCAGTATTCCTAATTTGCTTTTAAGTTTTCTAATACCTATTTAACCAATTCACATTATTAAATTATCTTTGTTAAAGTAACTATTTTCTTCATTTAGTGTGCTGGTTAAGACCTCTAGTTTAAGACTTCATTGTCTTTTTTCCTATCTCACATTAAAAACTTTCAACATGTTATCATTAAGTGCAATTTTGCAGTAGATTTGATATTTCCTTTTCAAAAATCATTAAGAAGTTTTCTTTTTATTCCTGGTTTACTAAACATTTTTATAAAGAGAAGTCAAATTTTACTGAATAAATGTTCTCCATATATTTAAATAATCATATATATTTCTTCTTTAGTCTGATGTTCTGGGTTTCTGAGTGTTGAATCAATGGTTCAAGGTGGTGGCATAGGAAGCTCCTGAGCTCACCTCCTCCCATAGTCACACTGAAATGACAAGTACATATAGAATAATTCTCTCTGAAAAGTAATAGAAGACAAGCAGAACAACCATTCCACAAATAAGGACAAAAAGAATAAGCCACGTCGAGATGGATAAGAGAGATAGATATTTGATTTTATCGGAACCCACACCTCCAAACATGGCAACCCACAAATGGGAAGGATATCTCAAACATGGAGTTTCTCCCTGAGGAACAAGGGGTTTAAGCACCATATTGGCACCCAAGCCCTTAGGACTGGCACCTGGGAGATGAGCCTTCATAATATCTGGCTTTGAAAAATGAGTGGGGTTTATGTCCAGGAGAACCAGAGGCCATAGGAAACTAGAAATCTGCTCCTAAAGGGTTCATGCACAAACTCACTCTCTCTGAGTGCCAGCACAGAGGCAGCCTTTCAAAAAGTGCTTAGGCCATATGTGAACGATATTTATAAACTAATCTTAAGGCATATGAAGAGGCAGAGATCTGTTTAAACTCTCTCCAGGGATGGAGGTGGTGTTAGGTGCCATTTTTTATACTCTCCTTCTACCATGTTAGTCTGGTGTTGATAGGCACCATTTTTACTACTTTCTATCTATTTGCTAGTGCTTTTTGCCTCACACTGACCCACACCTCACCAGACTTGATGGGCAGACTCTTCCAAGCCTGGCTCTCCTCCACATTGGGTCTGCCCTGTCACACCTGGCAGGTGGGCATTGCCCAGCCTGGCACTCTTCCATCATAGCCCCTGCCCTGCCGGAATCAGAGGGTGCACACACTCTACACAGAGGATGCGTCTTGAATACCTTGTTCTGGTGGCCAGCAGGCATATGTTTCTGGGGCCCCACAGGACTGAAATTATCAGGGAGAGAGTTTTTGGAAAGATACCACCCACAGGGAATTACATGCAATAGACTAAATCACAAGTCCAGTTGTCATTGGCCACTCCCTTAAGACTAGGAGAGACACAGTTGTTTCACCTAATATGTAGAAACAAACACAGAGTCAAAAAATGGAAACAAAAGAATGTGTTCCAAAGGAAAAACAAAGATAAAACTCGGGGTGTTGGGAGGAACTAATGAAATTAAGATAAGTAATCTACCTGCTAAATAGTTTAAAGTAATGGTTATAAATATGCTCACTGATCTCAGCATAAAACTGAATGACCATATAAAGAACTTCAATAAAGAGAGAGAAAATATAAGAAAGTTCTCAAAATAACTCATAGAGGTGAAGAATACAATAACTGAACTAAAAAAATACACTAGAAGGATTCAACAGTAGACTAGATGAAGCAGAAGGAAAGATTAATAATAAAAAAAAAATTAAAAAGTGAAGACAGTTTATGACACTTATGGAAGAACATTACACAGAACTAAATTCACATTATATGGGTCCTAAAAGGAAAAGAGAGTTAGAAAGAGATAGAGACTTATTTGAAGAAATAATGGCAGAAAACTTCTTTAGCTTGTGGAAGGAAACAGACATCCGTATTTAGGGAGTCCAGAGAATTTCAAGAAAATGAACCCAAAGTGATTCACACCAAGACACAATATAATCAGATAATGAGAATGGAACCTAACACTAAAGAAAGTAATTAAACCAAAAGAAAAAAAAAAAACAACAACAGAAGAATAAAGAAACAGATAAGAACTATACAACATCCAGAAAAAAAAAATTGTAAGGCAATTATTGTATTTTTTTTGGCTGAGTAATATCCCAATGTATATATGTACCATAACTTCTTTATCCAATCATCTATCGATGAGCACTTAGGTTGCTTCCATATCTTGGCTATTGTAAATAATGCTGCAATGAACATAGGGATGCATATATTTTTTTTTGAATTAGTGTTTGGGATTTTTTAGAATACCTAGAAGTGAAATTCTTGAGTCATAATGCATTATGTTAAGTAAAATAAGTCAGACAAAAAAAGACAAATGCCATATGATTTCTCTCATATGTGGAGTCTATGGAACGGAAGAAACAAACAAACTAAACAAAAACAGACTCACAGATATGAAGAACAAACTAGTGATTGCCAGAGGGGAAGGGGGTTGGGGGACTGGGTGAAAAAGGTAAAGGGATGAAGTATAAATTAGCAGTTACAAAACAGTCATGGGCAAGTAGAATACAGCATAGAGAATACAGTCAATATTATTGTAAAGGTTGTGTGTAGTGCCAGATGGGTGCTAAAATAATTGAGGGTATCACTTCATAAATTATATAAAAGTCTGACCATTGTACTCTGTACTTGAAATTAATAAAAACAATTATAATGAAATATTTTAAAATGCAAGAAGTACAAAACTATAATTACTTTAAATATAAATACACTAAATTCTCCAATTAAAAGACATAGAGTGGCTGAATTGATTCAAAAAAATAAGGCTAATCTATATGTTGCTTTCTAGAGACTCATTTTAGATTCATGGACACACATATTGAAAGTGAAAGGATGGTAAAAGATGTCTCATGCAAATGAAAACCAAAAGAAAGATGAAGTAGTTATACTTACATTGGATGAGATAGACTTTAAAATAAAATAAAGACTGTAATAAAAGACAAATATGAATATTACATTATTATAAAGGTATCTATCTGACATGAAAATATAACATTTATAATTATAAATGCACCTAAGAACACCTAAATATGCAAAGCAAATATTAATAGACCTAAAGAGAGAAATTGACAGCAAGCAATATAATAATATATCAATTATTTTACTGGATACATTATTCACATAGAAAATCAATAAGGATACATCTAACTTAAATGACATATTAGACCAAATGAAATTATATATATATCACTTTATTTAAAAGCAGCAAGATACAAATTTTTTTTCAAGAGTGCATGGATCATTTTCCAGGATAGATTATGTTAAGTTACAAAAAGTTTTAAGAAATATAAGAAAGTTGAAATCATATCAAGTATCTTCTCAGATCACAGTAGTATGAAACTGAAAGTCAATCAAAAAGAAAACTGGAAAACTCAGAAATAAGTGGAGATTAAAAAACATGCCACTAAACAACAAAATGTAAAAAATACCTGAGAAAAATAAAAATGGGAATGCGACATTCCAAAGTCTATGGGATGCGGCAAAAGCAGTTCTAAGAGAAACGTTCACAGAAATATAGGCCAACCTCAAGGAATAAGAAAAATCGCAAATAAACAATCTAACATTACACCTAAAGGAACTAGAAAAAGAACAAACAAAGCTCAAAGTTAGTAGATAGAAGGACGTAATAAATACCAAAGTGGAAATAAACAAAATAGAAACTAAAAACAGTAGAAAAGATAAAAGAAACTAAAAGCTGGTTCGTTGGAAAGATTAATAAAATAAACAAACTTATCTATACTCACCAAGAGAAAAGTCTCAAATAAATAAAATCGGAAATAAAATAGAAGTTACAACTGATACCACAGAAATACAAAAAATCATAAAAGACTACTATGAACAATTACATGCCAACAAATTGGACAACTCAGAATAAATGGATAAAGTCCTAGCAATATGCAATCTTCCAAGACTGAAACATGAAGAAATAGAAAATTTGAATGGACCAATTACTAGTATGGAGATTGAATTAATAATAATATCACCCCTCCCCTGCCCGCAGACAAAAGTCCAAGACCCCAGGACTTCACTGGTAAATTTTACCAAACATTCAAAGAATATTTAATACTTATATTTCTCAAAATTTTCCTAAAAATTGAAAAGTAGAGAAAGCTTTCATACTCATTTTACAAGGTGAACATTACTCTGATACCAAAACCGGAAAAAGATAACACATGCACACATGCACACATTACAAGCTACTGATCTTGATGAACATAGGTGCAAAAATTCTCAAGAAAGTATTAAGAAACTGATTTCGACAATACATTAAAATGATTATACACCATAATCAAATGGAATTCCTTCCAGAGATGCAAGAATGGTTCAACATTCACAAATTGATCAACATATTGCATAAACAAAATTAAAAATAAAACTCATATGGTCATCCCAATAGATGTTGAAAAAGCATTTGACAAAATTTAACATTCATTTATGATAAAAATTCTGAACAAATAGAGTACAGAGGGAACATAACATAATAAAGGTCATATATGACAAACTCATAGCTATTATCATACTCAATGTTAAAAAAATTTAAAAGATTTTTTGAAAAATTAAGAACAAGACAGGAATGCTCACTCACTCTCACCATTTTTATTAAACATATTATTGGAAGTTCTAGCCACAGCAATTAGCCAAGGAAAAGAAATAAAAGTCATCTAAATTGGACAAGAACAAGTAAAATTGTAACTATTTACAGAAGTCGTAATATTATATATAGAAAACCCTGTACTTCACTCGAAAACTGTTACAACTAATACGTGAATCTTGTAAATTTGAAGGATACAAAATCATTGTACAGAAAACTAGAATTTCGTCACACTAGTAATGAACTACCAGAAAGAGAAATTAAGAAAACAATTCATTTACAATTTCATCAAAAAGGATAAAATAGCTAGGAATAAATTTATCCAAAGAAGTGCAAGACCTGTACACTGAAAACTGTAAGATATTAATAAGAAATAGAAAATACAGTCATATGAAAAATATTCTATTTTCATATGGGAAATGTTAATATTTTTAAACAGTCCATAGTACCCAAAGCAATCTACAGACTAAAAGAAATATCTACTAAAATTCCATTGGAATTTTTTACAGAATTAGAACAAATACTTTTAAAATTTGTATGGAGCCACAGAAAAATTCCTAATAGACCAAGCAATCTTGAGAAAGAACAAAGCTGGAGTATCATGCTCCCTGATTTTAAACTGTACTACAAAACCATACTAATCAAAACAGTATGGTGTTGGTATACGAACAAAGATACAGATTAATGGAACAGAATGGGGAACTCCGAAATAAACAGGAAAATATATAGATTATTCATTTATGACAAAATAGCCCAAAACATACAATGGAAAAAGGACAGTTTCTTCAGTAAATGATATTGAGGAAACTGAACCGCCACCTGGAAAAGAATGGAACTTGTCGACTATCTTACAACATACAGTAAGAATAACTCAAAATGAATTAAAGTTTTGATGTAAGACCTGAAACCATATAATCCTCAAAAGAAAACATAGATGATAAGTTCCATGAAATAGCAATTTTTGTTGTTGTTGTTATGACTCCAAAGGCAAAGGAAACAAAAAGAAAAATAAATGGAGTACATCAAACTAAAAAAAATTCTGCACGTTAAAAAAAAAAAAAAAGATAACCTACTGAATGAAAGAAGATACTTGCAAATCATATACCTAATGAGAGTTAATATCCAAAATATATAGAGTTCACACAACTCAATAATAAGAACACCCCAGTAAAAAATAGGCAGATAATCTGAATTGACATTTTTCCAGAGAAGACATACAGATTGCCATAAGGCACATGAAGATGGGCTCAACAACTAATTATCAGTGAAATGCAAATCAAAACCATGATGAGATGTCACCACACAACTGTAGGAATGACTATTATCAAAAAGACAAGAGCAAGTGTTGAAGAGGATGTGAAAAAAAGGGAGCCCTCTTGCACGGTTGATTGGAATGTAAACTGAACACAGTCACTATAGAAAACAGTATGAGGACTCACAAATAATTAAAAGTGGAACTACCAAATAACTCACCTATCCCACTTTGGGATATTTTTTTGAAGAATATAAAAATACTAATTTGAAAAGATATATGTACCCCTATTTTATTCATTTTATTTTATTTTATTAGTTTCAGGTATACAATACACTGGTTTGACATTTATATAGTTTATGAAGTGATCCCCCTGATTACTCTAGCACCCCAGTTTCTTTTCTTCCTTCTTTTCTTCCTATGTTTCTTTTCTTCCTTCCTTCCTTTTTACTCATGATAGATTTTATTTTTATTTTTTATTCCTTTTACCCACCCTCTCCCTTGAGTAGCCATCAGCTTGTCCTCTATAACTATTGGTCTATTTCTGTTTTGTTTATTCATTAATTTTGTTTTTTAAATCACATATAAGTGAGATCATATGATATTTGTCTCTTTGTATGACTTATTTCATTTAGCATAATATCCTCTAAGTGCATCCATGCTGTTGTTAATGACAAGAATTCATTCTTTTCTATTGCTGAATAATATTACACTGCATATTTATATACCACATCTTTTCATCCATTTATCTGTTGATAGAAATCTAGGCTGTTTCCATATCTTGGCTATTACTTGCAGTAGGGCAATGAACATAGTGGTACATATATTTTCTCAAACAAGTGAATTTTTTTTTTTTTTGGATAAATACCCAGAAGTGGAATTACTGTATTGAATGGCAGCTCTATTTTTAATTTTAAGGACTATCTATAATGTTTTTTATAGTGTCTACACTAGTTTTTAATCCAGCCAACAGTGTACGAGTGTTCCCTTTTCTCCACATTCTTGCTAGCACTTTTTATTTGTTGATTTATTAAATATAGGCATTCTGACTACATGAGGTGATATATGATTGTAGTTTTAATTTTAATTTCCCTGATGATTAGTGATGTTGAGCATCTCTTCATATGTTTTTAGGCCATCTGTATGTCTTCTTGGGAGAAATGTGTATTCAGGTCCTCCAGGCCCCTTTTAATTGGATTTTTTTTTTTTTTTGGTGATAAGTTGTATGAATTCTTTGTGTATTAACCATTTATTTCATGTATCACTTGTAAATATATTCTTCCATTTAGTAGTTTGTTTTTTTATTTTGTTGGTAGTTTCCTTTGCTGTGAAAAATCTTTTTAGTTTGATGTAGTTCCATTTGTTTATTCTTTCTTTTGCCCTTGCATGAGGAGACATATCCAAAAAGATATTGTTAATAGCATATCAAAGTGTTTACTGTCTGTGTTTTCTTCTAGGAGTTTTATGATTTTAGGTCTAACATTTAAGTCTCTGACTTATTTTGAGTTTACTTTTAAATAAATGTTATAAAGTGGTCTGATTTTATTTCTTGCAGGTAGTATTCAGTTTTCTAACACCAGTTATTGTCTTTACCTCATTGTTTATCCTTGCCTCTTTTGTTATAGATTATTTGATTAGTTGTTGTATTGTTCATTGTGTCTGTTATTATGCCAATACCACACTGTTTTTATTATTTTAGCTTGGTACTATAGTTTGATATAAGGGAGCATGTTATCTTACACTTTGTTTTTTCTCAAGATTTCTTTGTCTATTTGGGGTCTTTTGTGGTTTCATGTAAATTTTATGATATTTGTTCTAATTCTCAGAAGAATGCCATTAGCATTTTAATAGGAATTGAATTGGCTCTATATATTACTTTAGGTAGTTAGGGCATTTTAAACAATATTAATCTTTCCAATCTATAAACAAAGTATATCTTTCTATTTATTTGTATTTTGTTCAAATTCCTTCTTCAATGTCATATAGTTTTCAGAGTACAGGTCTTTCACTTTGGTTAAATTTATTCCTAAGAATTTTATATTTTTTGATGCAATTGTAAATGAGATTGATTTTTAATTTTTTTTTCTTATGATTCTTTGTTATTGGTGTATGGAAACAACAGATTTCTGTATATTGATTCTGTATCCTACAACTTTACTAAAGTCATTTATTAGTTCTAATATTTTTGTATAGAGTTTTCAGGGGTTTCGAAATATAGTATGTCATCTGCAAATAATGAGATTTTTACTTCTTCCTTTCCAATTAGGTTGTCTTTTATTTCTTTGTCTTGTCTGATTATGTTGGCTAATACTTTCTATGTTATATTTAATAGAAGCAATGATAGTGGGTGCCATTATGTTTTTCCTAATCTTAGAAGACTTTCAGCTTTTCACTATTGAGTATATTAGCTGCGAATTTGTCATATATACCAATATTATTGAGAACTTTTATCATAAAAGGATGTTGAACTCAGTCAAATGCTTTTTCTGCTCCTAGTGAGTTGCTCACATGGTTTTAATCCTTTATTTGATTAATTATGTGATATATCACATTAATCGATTTATGGATGTCGAACCATCCTTGTGTCCCTCGGATGAATCCCACTTGGTCATAATATATAATTCTTTTAATGTATTGTTGAATCTGGTTGGCTAATATTTTGTTGAAAATTTTTGCATCTACGTTTATCAAAGATACTGGCCTGTAATGTTTTTTGCAATGTCATTATCTGGTATTGGTATCAGGGTAATGCTGGTTTTACAAAAGGAGTTTGGAAACATTCCTTTATTCCTCTTCAATGTTTAGAAGTAGTTTAAGGATAGGTGTTAATTCTTCTTTGAAAGTTTGATAGAATTCACCTGTAAAATTATCTGGTTCTGAAATTTTATTTTTTAAAATGTTTTGATTACTACTTCAATTTTATTGCTGGTACTTGATCTGTTAAGATTTTTTTATTTCTTC
>NW_006433963.1:704506-706876 GCF_000325575.1 Pteropus alecto
ATTTCTTTTAGATTGGCAAATTTGCTGGCATATAACTTTTTATAGTATTCTTTAATTATTCTTTGTATTTCTGTAGTGTCAATTGTAACTTCTCTTTCATTTATGATTTCTTTCTCTTTTTTTCTTGATGAGTTTTTCTAGAGGTCTGCCTAAATTATTTATCTTTTCAAAGAATCAATCTTAGTTTTATTAATATTTTCTATTGTTTCTATAAGTGCTATTTTGTTTATTTCTGTCTTGAACTTAATTATTTCCTTATTTCTGTTTACTTTAGGTTTGGTTTGTTCTTTTTCCAGTTTCTCTGGTATAGAGTTAAAATGTTTATTTGGGATTGTTTTTTCTTATGGTATGCCTGTGTATCTATGGAAATTCCTCTTAGAAGTGATTTGGTGCACCTTATATGTTTTGAAAAGTTCTGTGTTTATTTTTATTTGTTTCAGCATAGTTTTTAATTTTTTCTTTGATTTTCTCTTTGATCTATTGCTTGTTTAGTAGCATGTCGTTTAATCTCAACATATTTGTGTTTTTTGTTTTTTTTTTTCCAGTTTTCTTCCTGTAGTTGATTTCTAGTTTCATGGCATTGTGGTGGAAAAAAGATGCTTGGTATGATTTTAGTCATCTTGATTTTATTGAGACTTATTTTGTGGCCTAATATGTGATCTATCTTAGAGAATGTTCCATGTACACTTAAAAAATGTGTATTCCAAAATTCTTTTGGATGAAATGTTCTAAAAATGTTTATGTTGATCTCATCTAATATGTGACATCTAAGACCATTATTTTGTTATTAATTTTCTATCTGGATGACCTAACTGCTTATGTGAGAAGGGTATTAAAATGCTTACACTTATTGCATTATTGTGGATTTCTCCCTTTAAGTCCATTAATAATTGTTTTATATTTTAGGTGCTCCTATGTTGGGTGCATAGATATTTATGATTGTGATATCCTCTTCTTGGATTAGCCCCTTTATATAGTCATGTAATGTCCTTCTTTGTCTTTTTACATATTTTGTGTTAAAGCCTATTTTACCTGATATAAGTACTGCTACTATAGCTCTCTTTTCTATTTGCATAAAATATATATTTTGATCCTTTAACTTTAAGTCTATATGTATCTTTTTATTTGAAGTGAGTCTCTTGTAAGCAGCATATAGATGAGTAATATTCTTTTCAGTGTTCTAAGAATACTTGCTTGTTTTTTACAATTTCTTTTTTTTTAATTAAGTTTATTGGGGTAACATTAGTTAATACAATTATATAATTTTCAGATGTACATTACCATTTGATATTTTATATTCTATTGTGTGTTTACCATCCAAAGTCCAGTTTCTTTCAGCTACTATATATTTGATCCCCTTTACGCACTTCACTCTCCCTCTACTCCTCTATATTCGAGCCCCCCTTACCCTATCTACCTCTCCCTTCCTCCCTCACCCCTACCCTCTGGTAACCACTAGTCCATTGTCCATGTCCCTGAGTCTCTGTTTGTCATGTTCATTTGTTGCATTTAGGTTTATATCTCACATATAAGTGATATTATGTGATTTTCAACTTTTCTGTCTGGCTTATTTCACTTAGCAGTACTTCATCTTTTCTTATGGTTGAGTAATATTCCATTGTATATATGTACCACAGCTTTTTTAGCCAATCATCTATTGTAGGACACTTTGGTTGCTTCTATGTGCTGGCCACTGTGCATAGTGCTGCCAGGAACATTGGTGTGCAAATATCTTTTTGATATGGGTTTTCAAGACTTTGGGGTAAATACTCAGCAGAAGGTTTGCTGGATCAAATGGTAGATCAATTCTTAGTTTTTCGAGAAAAGTCTCTACTGTTTTCCATAGTGGCTGTACCAACTTGCAGTTCACCAGCAGTGTATGAGGATTCCTTTTTCTCCACGCTCTCTCCAACATTTGTTATTACTTATATTGTTGATTATAGCTATTCTAACAGGTGTGAAATGATGTCTCATTGTGGTTTTGATTCGCATTTCCCTAATAGCTAGGGATGTTGAGCATCTTTTCAAATATTTGTTAGTCATTTGTATATCTTCTAGGGAGAAGTATTTGTTCAGGTCCTCTGCCCATTTTTTGATTGGATTGATTTGTTGTTGTTGTTGTTGTTATTGAGTTGTACGAGTTCTTCATCTATTTTGGATATTAGGCCCTTATCGGAGGTGTTCCTTGAAAATATATTTTTCCATTAGGATGATTGTCTCTTTATTTAGTTTGCGATTTCTTTTGCTGAGCAGAAGCTTTTAAGTTTGATGTAGTCCCATTCATTTATTTTTGCTTTATCTTTCCTCGCTTTTGAGATCAAATTCATAAAATCCACTTTAAGTCAAAGGTCCTTGAGTTTAGTTCCTATG
>NW_006433964.1:0-615 GCF_000325575.1 Pteropus alecto
TTTATTTTTTTAATTTTAATTGAAGTAATTATTTTATTTAAATTTATTCCTCCACTACCTCCCTCCCCTTACCCCTGCTAACCACTAGTATATTGTCCATGTCCATGAGTCTCTGTTTGTCTTGATCATTTGTTACTTTTAAGTTTATATCCCACATATGTGATATCATTTGATTTTCAACTTTTTCAGTCTAGATATTTCGCTTAGCATTATTATCTCAAGGTCCATCTATGTTGTTGCAAATGGTAGTATTTCATCTTTTTTTATGGCTTACTACTATTCCATTGTATATATGTACCACCGCTTCTTTATCCAATCATCTATTGTAAAACACATCGGTTGTTTCTATGTCCTGGTTACTGTGAATAATGCTGCTATGAACATTTCTATATAAGTAATTGTTTTAACATCTGTTTTCAGTTCTTTTAACTATATACCTAGAAGTGGAATTGCTGGGTCATATGATAATTCTATGTTTACCTTTTTGAAGAACCAACTATTTTTAACACATTATTAAGGGAAACTGCCATGAACCATCTTATGGAGCGCCTACTAATGAAGGGAAATACTCTGCAATCTTTCCAACATTTGTTATTATGTGTCCTGTTGATTATA
>NW_006433965.1:0-487 GCF_000325575.1 Pteropus alecto
GTAACCACATGCCAAAGATTCAGAACAGAAGTATACAAATAAAATAAGAAAGACTAGAGGGAAAACCCACAAAACCCCAACAAAATAAAAAAACAGACACACAAGGACAAGGGAGCAATGGAAATACCAAGCTACCAGAAAGCAAAAGGTAAAATGTCTATAAGAAAATCTCATATTTCAATAATCACCCTAAATGTAAATGGACTGAACTCACCAATAAAAAGGTACAGAGTTGAGATTAGATCATAAAACAAAACCCAAACATATGCTGCTTCCAGGAGACACATCTCAACTTCAAAGACAAATATAGGCTCAAAGTGAAAGGGTGGAAAATGATATTCCAAACAAATGGCATTCAGAGAAAAACAAGAGTAGCGATACTAATATCAGATGAAATAGACTTTGAAATCAAAAAGGTAAAGAAAGATACTAATACTAAGAGACACTTCATAATGATAAAGAGAATCATATACCAAGAAGACATAAC
>NW_006433966.1:0-764 GCF_000325575.1 Pteropus alecto
CAAGAGAAAGATATAAAAGACATCAGAATAGGAAACAAAATCCAACTGTCACTATTTGCGGATGATATGATTCTCTATATAGAAAACCCTAAAGACTCTATGAGAACATCACTAGAAAGAGTAAGCAAATAGAGTAAATTTTCTGGATACAAAATCAACGTTCAAAAATACATAACATTCTTATACTCTAATAATGAAGTGTCCGATAAAGAAGTGGAAAAATATTTCCTTTTGCAATTGCAACAAAAAGAATAAAATATCTAGGAAAAAATCTAATGAAATATGAAGGACCTATATAATGAAAACTATAAAATCCTATTAAAAGAAATCGAAGAATATCCAAAGAAATGGAAAGATATTGTGTTCTTGGATTAGAAGAACCAACAAAGTTAAAATGAACTTATTACCTAAAGCTTTATACAGATTTAATGCAATCTCCATTAAAATCCCATTGGCATTTTTTAAAGAAATAGAACAAAAAATTATCAAATTTGTATGGAAGCACACATACACACACAAAAAAACCAAATTGCTAAAGCCATCCTGAGAAAAAAGAACAAGGCTGGAGGCATAATTCTCTCTGACTTCAAATTATACTACAAAGTGACAGTAATCAAAACAGCATGGTGGTAATCAAAATGGCAAGGTATTAGCAGCAAAACAGACACATAGACCAGTGGAATAAAATCAAGAGTCTATATTTATATGGGCAAATAATTTTCGACACAGAAGCCAAAACTGTACAGTGGAGAAAGGAAAGTCTC
>NW_006433967.1:0-446 GCF_000325575.1 Pteropus alecto
CTATTTATTTAAAAAATGCCGATGAGATTTTGATGAGGAATGCCTTAAATCTGTATAATGCTTTAGATAATATGGTCATTTTAACTATGTTGATTCTTCCCATCCAAGAACACAAATATCTTTCCCTTTCTTTGTATCTTCAATTTCTTTTAATTGGGTCTTATAGTTTTCATTATATAGGTCCTTCACATGTTTCGTTAAATTTATTCCTTAGACATTTGATTCCATTTGTTGCAATGGCAAAAAGAATTATCATTTCCACTTCTTTTCCTGACATTTCATTATTAGAGTATAGGAATGCTAGGGATTTTTAAACGTTGATTTTGTATCCAGAAATTTTACTGTATTTGCTTATTGTTTCTAGTAGTGTTATCGTGGAGTCTTTAGACTTTGCTATATAGAGAATCATGTCATCCACAAATAGTGAAAGTTTCACTTCTTTGTTT
>NW_006433967.1:608-977 GCF_000325575.1 Pteropus alecto
TAATGTGGGCTGAGGATTTGTCATATATGGCCTTTATTATGTTAAGATATTTTCCTTCTCTACCAATTTTGTGAAGTGTTTTGATAATAAATGGATCCTATATCTTTTTGAAGGCTTTTTCTGTGTCTGTTGAGATTATCATATGATTTTTATTTTTTAATGTGTTTATGTGGTGTATCATATTAATTGATTTGTGTATGTTGAACCATCCCTATGTCCCTGCGATGAAGCCCACTTGATCGTGGTGTATAATCTTTTTAATATGTTTCTGATAACTTATTTAGGATTTTTGCATTTGTGTTCATGAGAGATGTCAGTCTGTAGTTTTTTTCTATGTGTTATCTATACCAGGTTTTGGTATCAGGGTAA
>NW_006433968.1:0-405 GCF_000325575.1 Pteropus alecto
AGATCCAAATTCACAAAGGGGAATGGAGATAAGGCCCGTGCAGAAGAAATGGGACAACTGTATATATACAACTATCCATTTCATATTTGTAATGGTAACCACAGGCCAAAGATTTAGAACTAAAGTATATAACATGAAACAAGAAAGACCAGAAAGAAAACCCACAAAAAATCAACCAAAATAAAGAAAACAGAAATACAAGGACAAGGAAGCAATGGAAACACCGAGCTACCAGAAAGCAAAAGATAAAATGGCTATAAGAAGATTGCATATTTCAATAATCACCCTAAATGTAAATGGACTGAACTCATCAATAAGAAGGCACAGAGTTACAGACTGAAACAAAACACAAAACCCTCCAGGAGTCACGCCTCAGCTCCAAAGACAAATATAGACTCAAAGTGA
>NW_006433969.1:0-728 GCF_000325575.1 Pteropus alecto
AATCCCTCTACTGGGTATTTACTCTAAAGACTTGAGAACCCCTATCTGAAAAGATATTTGCACATCGATGTTCATAGCAGCATTATTCATGGTGGCTAGGACATGGAAACAACTGAAGTGCCCTACAATAGATGATTGGATAAAGAAGTTGTGGTATCTATATACAATGGAATATTACTCAGCCATAAGAAAAGATAAAATACTGCCATTTGCATCAAGATGGATAGATCCTGAGATTATCATGCTAGGCCAAATAAGTCAGACAAAAGTTGAGAACCATATGATTTCACTCATGTTAAATATAAAACTGAAAGCAACAAGCAAACAAGACAAAAGAATAGAGACTCATGGACACTGACAACAGCTTAGCGGTTATCCCAGGGAAGAGGGAAAGGAGGGTGGTAGATAAAGATAAAGGAGTCAAATTTATGGTGACGGAAGGAAATTTAAGTTTGAATGGTGAACACACAATAGATGCTGTATTATTGAATTGTACACTTGGAATCTATATAATTTTATTAATCAATGTCACCCCAATAAAAAAGCGGAGGTAGCAATACTTATACCAGACAAAATAGACTTCAAAAGAAAGGCTATAATGAGAGACAAAGGAGGATCCAGTAGTCTCATTTCTGGGTATTTATCCAAAGAAACCCAAACACTACTTCGAAGGGACATGTGAATCCATATATTTGTTCACTGTAGCATTATTTACAATAGCCAAGATA